>NC_043000.1:17797393-17877393 GCF_006345805.1 Octopus sinensis | reverse complement strand
ATTATTATCATCATTATCATTATCATTATTATTATCATTATTATTATTAGGCCAGCAAACTGGCAGAAACATTAGCTCACCTGTTGCTATGTTCTGAGTTCAAATTCTGCTAAGGTCAACTTTGCTTTTTATCCTTTCTGGGTCAATAAATTAAGTACCAGTGAAACACTGGGAGTTGATGTAATTGATTTATCTCCTCCCGAAAATAGCTACCCTTGTGGCAAAATTTGAAGCCACTATTATTATTATTATTATTATTATTATTATTATTATTATTATTAAGGTGACAAGCTGGCAGAATCATTAGCATGCTGGATGAAATGCTTAGCAGTATTTTGTCCATCTTCCATGCTCTGAGTTCAAATTTCGTTGAGGTTGAGTTTGCCTTTCATCCTTTTGGGGTTGACAGAATAAGTACAAGCTGAGGTGATGTTGGCCTGCACAGCTGATGGAGGAAAGCTGCCACCTTACGTTGTCTTCAAGTGGAAGACACTATCCAAGTGTCCGAAAGGGATCATCATTCAAGCCCAAGCGAAAGGTTGGATGGACCAGGTACTCATCAGGGACTGGCTTTGAGTAGTGTGGGGGCACCGGATGAGTGGACTGCATCAGAGAAGGAGTCTCCTGGTTCTGGATACATTCAGATGCCACAAGTCAGAAGAAAACAAGGTGAAGATATGTCATCTGAACATCGACATGGCAATGATCCCTGGGGGAATGATATCAGTTTTTCAACCCTTTGATGTTGCAATCAACACACCGTTTAAGAAGCACTGCAGGGAGCATTGGATGGCCAATACACCAAAGGAGATGACAAAGACTCGATGCATGAAGAAAATCGACTTGGGGACAATCTGTGGGTGAATCCTGAAGGTCTGGGAAGAGATTCCAGAAGACATCATCAAGCTGGCTTTCCTGAAGTGCTGCATATCCAACACACTCAACAGCACGGAAGATGACATCTTGTGGGAAGACGACGTCATCTCTCTCGACTCTTCTGACTCCAGCGATGACAAAGATGAATTGGCATATGCAGACAATCAACTCTACGAGGTCTTCAACAGGTCATCTGATGCCAAAGCGTTCTTAGGCTTTGAGTGAAGTCTCTACCCATTAGGGTCAGTCCTTTCTAGGACCACACATTTTCAAGAAAGATTATAAAGATCACAATATGAATAAATCATATAAACACACATAATAAAAAGATGTTCTCTTATTATCTCCTGCATTTAAAACCTGGACTTCTTCCATTAATAATTTTGAATATCAATGATTGCAGTCAGAAATGTTTGTTAAGTATGAAATCATCACGAAATTGAAGTTTGTATTCATCCTGTATTTCTCCCTTTTCATTAACCCCAGTTATTTCCCAGTTTCCTCCACATTTTTCCTCTGTTGGGGATCAAAAGTCAGGGGTGCGGTTTATACATGGGTGCAGCTTACACACTGGCAAATATGGTAATCATATTGACTGGGGTTGATATACACTATTCCACAAGTTTTGGCTTGAAATCATCATTATTATTATTATTATCATAAATTTTCTAATTGCTTTAGCTTGGGTATGCAGGTATTTCGAAAATACCACACAGAGTGACAATCACACCCTGCATAGTTATGGGCTGCTTTTATGCACGGCATGGCATTCGTTCAGCCACCCTGCCAGGGATGCGGCAAAGACATGAGACTGCAGCCTGGCAGATTGTGAAGAGGTAGTGGAAGAGCTCAACTGAGTCAATGGTGCTTCTCACATTGATGCTGAGTGGAGCAATCCTAGAAGATCAACAGTCAGGACCACCAAGCTCTATCCAGAGAGTAACTGCAACGTATCCACAGGGGTGGTGGCCATGGTTCTGCAATCAGCTAATGAAAGCTTCACTATGACTCAAGCTCCCAATTCAAATTCATAATAATGAAATTGAATAGCAACAAAGGTGTAGGAGTGGCTGTGTGGTAAGTAGCTGGCTTACCAACTACATGGTTCCGGGTTCAGTCCCACTGTGTGGCGCCTTGGGCAAGTGTCTTCTACTATAGCCTCGGGCTGACCAAAGCCTTGTGAGTGGATTTGGTAGACGGAAACTGAAAGAAGCCCGTCGTTTATATGTATATATATATATGTATGTGTGTGTCTGTGTTTGCCCCCCCCCCCCAACATCGCTTGACAACCGATGCTGCTGTGTTTACGTCCCTGTAACTTAGCGGTTTGGCAGAAGAGACCGATAGAATAAGTACTAGGCTTGCAAAAAAATAAGTCCTGGGGTCGAGTTGCTCGATTAAAGGTGGTGCTCCAGCATGGCCGCAGTCAAATGACTGAAACAAGTAAAAGAGTAAAAGAGTAAAGAGAGTCATGGGAATCTGCGAAAGCAGAGCAAAATAAATTACTTTAGCACAGCAAGTCATGTAAATTTTCTGCCTCAGCTTTTTCATTTCATGCTTTGTTTCATTATCAAACTGAAAAAAATATATATACATACATCCATCCTATGAATCATTTCAACATGAATGATAAATGATATTATAAATTGAAAATCAATATAGCTCAATATGGCTCAATATGAAGATTTTAAGCTATTAAAATTGGTGGAAGCACTCCGTCGGTTACGACGACGAGGCTTCCGGTTGATCCGAATCAACGGAACAGCCTGCTCGTGAAATTAACGTGTAAGTGGCTGAGCACTCCACAGACACGTGCACCCTTAACGTAGTTCTCGGGGATATTCGGCATGACACAGAGAGTGACAAGGCCGGCCCTTTGAAATACAAGGTACAACAGAAACAGGAAGAAAGAGCGAGAGAAAGTTGTGGTGAAAGAGTACAGCAGGGATCACCACCATCCCCTGCCGGAGTCTCGTGGAGCTTTAGGTGTTTTCACTCAATAAACACTCACAACGCCCGGTCTGGGAATCGAAACCACGATCCTATGACCGCGAGTCCGCTGCCCTAACCACTGGGCCATTGCGCCTCCACTACGCTATTAAAATTAACCCTTTAGTGTTCACATTATTCTACCAAAATTTATGCTTTTTCATTCACATTGCCTTGAACTAATCAGGCATTATCTTGTAGCTTTGAGATTTTGATGAGGTAGCTGTTCATTTTTAAAACGATATTGTAGGGTTGGTGTGAGAGACCAGATCTGGCCAGTTTGAACATAAAACAGGCAGAATACTTTTGGCCGGATATGGCCGGTTTAAATGCTAAAGGGTTAATCCTGTTTGGGACTCTCAGCTTATACTAATAATTTGAACAACAACAAGAACAAGAACAAAACAAAACAAACACTCATACACTAGCATGCTGACATGTATGCGTGCACACACACACACACACAATAATAATAATAATAACAAATAAGAAGCAAGTGAAAGCAGAGAACTTGGAAATTGATCCAAGACCTACAAGCTGTGCAATATAAACCTGGTTGAGTGTGAGAATATGTAGAAGTGAGCTAAGCAGGCAGCTGGGATTGAGAGACATCAGCTGTTGTGTTCTATTGTGGTACTTTGGTGGTATGAAGTAATTAAAACTGATGAAAAAGAATGTCAATGTAGCGCCGGCTTTGATGTCAACAAATTGGCTGCCATTTTGACAGAGAAGAGAACAACGCCAAATATGGAAAATAAAATCCTGCACAGAGTAAACTTTCTGTCAGGTTGCAAATCATAGAGAAAATGATTTATTTGTCAGTTATGATTCAATTCGTAATCTTAAAACCTCAAAAGAAGAAAGAAGTGTCATAATGCAATTATAATAGACAAGATCAATGCTATTAGGGTAAATTTTCACAAATGGTCATCGAAAATATCTAGACATGTCTGTGCTTGTTTAAGACACATTGAAGTAGGAGCAAGATTGAATTATTCAAATCATCAATATTATGTCTCTCGGAGACTCAACTTTGTTAAAAACCACTCTTTGGTTTGTCAGGCTGGCTGCTAATAAAGAATATTAAATAAAAATGTCCTTTGATTGTATCCAAAAGAAGTTTTTCAGTAAGAGAAAATAAAAATCATATCAAGTTCATCCATATATTTCTGTTTCTTATACAACAAATTTACAACTTCCACTTTACAACAGCAATTTGCTTTAAAATATATTTAAGAATGAGGTGGCTAGATAAAATTAGTATTTAGTTATACTGCTTTAAATTGAATTTAAATGCAACCTGTATAGATTTTGCTTTTGATCCTTTCAGGGTCAATAAATATATACCAGTCATGCGCTCAAGTCAATATAATTGACTGTTCTATCCCTCAAAAATCTGTGATCTTACAAATATATCAGAAATCAATACTAAGAAAGATGGTCGTTGGCTGGTAGTAGAAATTGTGAACAAACAGTGTCTTAGTGGCACTCTGCTGGTTATGACGATGAGGGTTCCAGTTGATTCAATCAATGGAAAAGCCTACTCTTTTACTCTTTTACTTGTTTCAGTCATTTGACTGTGGCCATGCTGGAGCACCACCTTTAGTCGAGCAAATCGACCTCAGGACTTATTCTTTGTAAGCCTAGTACTTATTCTATCAGTCTCTTTTTCCGAACCGCTAAGTTATGGTGATGTAAACACACCAGAATCAGTTGTCAAGCGATGTTGGGGGGGGGGACAAACACAGACACACAAACATGTTCACACATATATATATATATATATATATATATATACAATGGGCTTCTTTCTATTTCCGTCTACCAAATCCACTCGCAAGGCTTTGGGCGACCCGAGGCTATAGTAGAAGACACTTGCCCAAGGTGCCACTCAATGGGACTGCACCCGGAACCATGTGGTTGGTAAACAAGCTACTTACCACACAGCCACTCCTACGCCTAATGAAAATAACATGCAAGTGGCTGAGCACTCCACAGACATGTGTATCCTTAATGTAGTTCTCAGGGAGATTCAGCATGACACAAAACATGACAAGGGTGGCCCTTTGAATTACAAGTACAACTCAATTTTGCCAGCTGAGTGGACTAGAGCAATGAGAAATAAAGTGTCCTGCTCAAGAACACAATGTGTCACCAGTTTTCAAACTCATGACCTTACGATCAGGAACTGAATATCCTACTAGGCCATATGCCTTCACACACTGCTTTACATTCTGAGTTCAAATCCCATTGTTTGGTAAACCTTGCTTTACATGTCACAGAGGTTGATAAAAAAAAAACCCAAAAGACTAATAATAAATATATTGTATTCAATTCAATCCATCATACTCATCTCTTACAAATTTGTGATATACCATGTACCAAGGGAACACAAGTTTAAGGATTTGCTACAATAATAGTCTGTGCAAGGGACACTAAATACAGTTTCCATGACATAAATTGAAAACTATTGAAAAGAGAATTTAGGTCAGTCTACTTGAAATCCTTTCACACACATCTGGGAAGTTTTAGATGATTAATTTTTATGTTCCTAATAAAAGATTTGCAATTTGTTGTTGAATTCATTTTCACCAAATAATGAATAATACAAACCATCACACCAAACTGGGTGAGCTAAACATTAGGATTATCTCTTAGCACAACAGCTGGATATTTATAGACCTTAATGATAAACTACCAACAGCAATTTATCCTGGCAATGGTTCAACACTTCTGTAGATCAACTTTCATAATACTGCTATTTAAACAGATTTCATTTCAAAGAACCTACTGATGTTTGACATCCAGTGACAAAGACTACCATGAATAACAACACAAATAAAATATGAGCCAAGCAGGGGACCTCTATGTGCTCACTCAACCTGCTAACAATAGCATCAAAAACCTCCTCTAAAACATACCTTACTATCTTGAAAAAGAAATGCTATATTATATCCGAAAAGAACGAAAAGAAAAATTAGATAGTTGTAGCTTGAATGTCTTGGGCCATAGATCTGGATCAAAGCTGATATGGGAATAAATGCAATGAAGTTTGTATGAGAGTTCTTATTCAACCAATCCTTCGATCTTGTTAACACAACAACCAAACACCTCCTTTAATCCTTTAGCATATAAACTGGCCATGTCAAGTCCAAATATTCTACCCATTTTATATTCAAGTCATTCAGAAACAGCCTCTTATACGTATCTTACAAAGTTGTTCTAAAAATAAGCAATCACATCATCAAAATTTCCAAGCTGTGAAATAATATATGATTAATTTAAAACAAAGCATTACATTTGATAGAGCAATCTGAATACTAAAAGGTTAAACTTAATACAATTGAAATAGGGACAACACAAACTAGTAAGTAACCATTCAAACTATTAAATACAGCAATTAAGTCATCATCATCGTCATTTAGTGTCTGCTTTCCATGCTGGCATGCGTTAGACAGTTTGACAGAAACTGGTAAGCTGGAGGGCTGCACCAGGTTCCAATCTGATTTGGCATGGTTTCTATGGCTGGATGCCCTTCCTAATGCCAACCACTCCAAGAGTGTAATGGGTGCTTTTTATGTGCCACTGGCATGGGTGCCAGTTATGTGGCACTGGCATTGGCCATGACTATGATTTCACTTGGCTTCACGGGTCTTCTCAAATACAGCATATTGCCAATGGTCTTGGTCACTTGTGAGTGCCTCCATGAAGCACATCTCCATCAATAAACTCTCAGCCATATTTAAAATGCAAGTCAATGTTTAATCTTTTCATTACAGTATTTATTTTGAGATGCTCTGTGTTTCTTCCAATTATTTTAAATATATTTTTTTACTACCCACAAGGGGCTAAACACTGAGGGGACAAACAAGGACAGACAAACGGATTAAGTCAATTACATCGACCCCAGTGCATAACTGGTACTTAATTTATCGACCCCAAAAGGATGAAAGGCAAAGTTGACCTCGGCGGAATTTGAACCCAGAACGTAATGGCAGACAAAATACGGCTACGCATTTCGCCTGGCGTGCTAACGTTTCTGCCAGCAAAGAATTTAGTAAAATAATATCAATATCATTAAGCTAGTGTTAGGAACATAAATTGTGACTAAGGTTTGGTAGAAGATTTTAATTCAAAACTTTTGAAAGCCAGACATTTGTACTAAAAGAGCCAGAGCCGGTTTCAGCCGGGTTGGTAACAAAAGGGTTAAGACAGTGAATAGCCATGGTTAAAAGTCTGAAGTCAACACACAGGATATAAAAATATTTCTATATCCAGGGTGGTGGTCAGTTGATTGCAAGCTTTTCATCATCCAGAAGAGAATCTCTGTTCATACCAATAGCATCCACTATTTCAACTATTGTTGGTTTTCGAAGGTCACACGCATAATAGTACATTATAAATCATTATTTCCAATCATGTGGCTTACATTAACTCAAGAGTTCAGCATAAAATATTTCAAGAGTGGTGGCCAGTTTACTGTGTCCTGTTAAGTCTTGGTCATGACAACTAAAATGGCAAAATAAGATTTAGGACATAAAGGGCTTTAATCAAACAGACCTAACCATGGCTAAACAACAAACATATATGTGAAATGGAGAGAAAAAAAAATTTATGGTTTGCTATTTTGGCCACCAAAGAAAAATGGTCCACACTGATTCTATATCCCACTTAAACTCCACATGATGAATCTATTATACATCCCTATATTAAAAACTATAGCAGGGCCCCAACCTCACCAAAAATAAAAACCAAACAACAGAGATTACAATCAGACAAGATCTAATATTTTTCTTTTAACACACTCCATCCAAGCCAGAACCAGCCAACTGATGTCAGCATGCAGACTGGCAATAGAATAATGATGAAGAAGGTGGTGGTGGTGATGGTGATGGTGATGATGATGAAGAGGAGGATGAAGAGGCAGAAGAGGATGATGACAACAATGATGGCCTTGACAACTGATTAGCATTAAAAACAGTACCCACTTGTAAAAAAAAACATCTCTGACAATTCATGCAAATATATGAGTTTGAAGTTGCAGCCAACCCACTGAATAGTCGTAGAAATATTTCATAACTAACCAATCAACAAGCAAGAAAACAAACTACTTACTTTGAGTAACGTACCATGGGGGCACAGATCCTCACAAATTTCCTTTCAGCAAAAAGCTCCAGAGGTTTCTTCCATTTGAAATCCTGTTCTTCTCCGTCACCCAGAAGAGAAAGTCTGCTCACACTATTGCTGGCATCCAATATATCAACCATTGTGGCTTTTCAAAGGTCACCTGCATAGTAATGAGACATTATGAATCGTTGCTTCCAGTTACATGTTTTACATTAGCTACAGACATCAATTCTTTCTACATACGCTTTCAGAACTGCTATAACAAATTACAATACAACAGTTTCCATGTACATGGCTGTTTTGTACATCACATCCACAACACTGTACATGGCTACACATAGGTGGCTGACAGTGTTTATCATACAGACTGCACATGGCTACAGTATATATATATCACTTATTTCATACATGGCTACATTGTACATCACGCACATTGTACATGCTTACATTGCACATCATATACATCATGCATGGTTACAGTGTATGTCACACCCGCTATATGTCACTAACACTGTATCCACTGTACACCATACAGACCATATGTGAATACACTGTACATCACACACACTGTATGTAGCTATACATCACATCCACTACATGTAGCTACACAGTACATACATACTATATATGGCTTATGTTACACATGGCTACAGTGTACATCACACGATGTGAGGCTGCACTGTACACATTCTACATCACACACATATTGTATGTACTACACTGTAAATTACATATATATTTCATAGCAACACTATATATATTTAACCATCACTATACAAGGCTATACTGCACAACTTTTTTTCCCCTTTATGTGCTATAAGTTTGAAAAAAAAATTCAAAATTTATTGAGAAAGACTTCTTGACCTAACCAGATCTAAAACTTACCAAGAAACTGCATCAGTAAGTACCAGTGACACTTACAATATGGAACATAACAAACAGAAAACTAAGCTCTGACAGGAGGGGCACATTTGATAATGTAGTCCTAGATACATTGTGTATGAATAAAAGATGGCATGGTTACGGCTGCAACAACTTTGATCACAGGCCTACTTGATCAAAGTTGACCTAGTGTTAGACAACTACTTGAATCTGTATTGTGATATCTGAATATTCATAACAAGATTTAGCCTAGTCATGTGAACCAGTTTGGACATGTGTCTCACATTCACATAAAGCCTAGCTTAATAATGTTCACAAGTTGATAGATATGCCACTAAATTGAAAGATTAAACCAAGGGTGTATGTTAAGCCTACAAGATTGTTTACTAATCATCATTATTGTTGTTAGAGTCCAGCCTACAATATTTATGAGGGTTGGATAGGTTAGCAGTTTGGCAAATCCATCATCATCTTGTCCATGAGGCTCAGCAATGTGTGATGTGATCTCACATTTCTGAGATCAACCACCTGCCTAGACCCTGTCTTAAATACTTTATTTAATCTCCAGAATTAAACGAGCAAACTATATAAGCTCAATCTTGGAGCATCTAAAAGTCCTTAGAGAATCCCGCTTCTTCCCCAACGGATTAATTAAAAATTTAAAAAGAAATTCATGTCCAAACTAATCCAGTTGTCTTTCATACAGTTAAGATGATATTTTTAAGCTTTCCATTAAAATATTTCTGTTGAAATACGACAGGCTCTCCCACTGAAGATGACATATGAGTATTCAGCTTTTGCTGAACAACCTCCACAAATGGTTTGTTTATAGTGATCAAATGTATGTACTATCGACACTGCCCAAACGGATCCACAGTGTACGTGTCAGAAGTGGAAGTGATCGTTGAGCAACATGAGACAAAGTGTTTTGCTCAAGAACACAATCTAGGAATCAAAACCACAATCTCAGGATTGTGAGTGCAACACCCTAACCACAAGGCCATGCATGTGTTTCAATTCATTTTGAAAATAATGAAGAATGTAGTGAAATGACTTTACCATTATTAACCCTTTCATTACCAACCTGGCTGAAACCACCTCTGGCTCTCTAGTACAAATGTCTTGTTTTCAAAAGTTTTGAATTAAAATCTTCCACCAAACCTTAGCCACAATTTATGTTCCTAACGCTAGCTTAATGATAGCTAAATTATTTTACTAAATTCTTTGTTATATTTTAGATTAATTGAAAGAAACACAGAGCATCTCAAAATAAATACAGTAACGAAAGGGTTAAGCTAATGTTTGGAACATAAATTAAGATGAAATTTTCCCATAAGCTTTTAATATACTTTGAAACAAGAAATTTGAATCATTGAACAAGAGACAATCTTTCAGGCAGGTTGGTATCAAATGTGGAGGCGCCGCAATGGCCCAGTGGTTAGGGCAGCGGACTCGCGGTCATAGGATCGTGGTTTCGATTCCCAGACCGGGCGTTGTGAGTGTTTATTGAGCGAAAACACCTAAAGCTCCACGAGGCTCCGGCAGGGGATGGTGGTGATCCCTGCTGTACTCTTTCACCACAACTTTCTCTCACTCTTACTTCCTGTTTCTGTTGTACCTGTATTTCAAAGGGCCGGCCTTGTCACTCTCTGTGTCACGCTGAATATCCCCGAGAACTACGTTAAGGGTACACGTGTCTGTGGAGTGCTCAGCCACTTACACGTTAATTTCACGAGCAGGTTGTTCCGTTGATTGGATCAACCGGAACCCTCATCATCGTAACCGACGGAGTGCTTCCATCCATCAAAAGTGTTAATGCCAATTCATTCTCTCATTCCGCTTGTTCTCTACTTCCCATGCAGGTTAACATTACATATTCAATAGAACAGATTCAACTCATTTCTCTCCAGTTTCTGCAGGTCTTCTACATTTAGTGCTTACTATCTCACTACCATTCATTTATGCAAGCTTCGTTGGCAACTGTTTAACCCTATTTCTGTTGAGATGCTCTGTGTTTCTTTCAATTAATTTTAAATATAACAAAGAATTTAGTAAAATAACTTAGTTATTATTAAGCAAGTGTTAGGAACATAAATTGTGACTAAGGTTTGGTGTAAGATTTTAATTCTGAACTTTTGAAAACAAGACAGTTGTACTACAGATCCAGAGGTGGTTTCAGGCAGGTTGGTATCAAAAGGGTTAAATAAGTAAACCAGCAATAGTATTTCCCATTAACAGGTTGTACACCAAGTTTGAGTAGCAACTGTCAGTAACAAATTAACATTATCAATTGGTTCCTTATTTGTACAGAGATATTTCTTGAATCTTGGCAGCTGACTTACACCAATAACCGATTCCTGGAACTGAACCAACAATTATCATTTTGCAGCTTATATAACATGAATATGTATGACTTTCATGCAGCCATCATGTGTTATACACACACACACACACAAAAGTATGTATGTATAATCTGTTCCTAAAATAACTAAGAGCTAAAAAAGCACTGAATTTATTAACTAACAATTCATAAGACGTATCATAAATCATACTGTTTATTTCAAATCCATTTTCATAATCTCTACATTAAACCATTTTGTTGTTCTCAAATGTATTTTCAACATCTAAAACGTTCATTATCTCTCTCTCTGTATATATAAAGGTCACTCCCTATCTTTCTATCAGGAAAACCTGCAAAGGTCATGGACATGGCTCCCACCGCTCCTCAAACTAACTTATAAAAAAAAACATCAACAAAATAATTAATATATCAGTACATTCTTCTCAAATATACATATCTTTTATTAAACTTTTAATACTTTTGATATATTAAAAAAAAATTTTTTTAAATAAATAAATAAATTAATTAATTAATAAAATAATATATAAATATAAAAATATACATACATATATATATATTTGTATATATATATAAAATTTATAAGTTTAAATTATTTAAATAATTTTTTATTTTTAACTTTTATATTTTAAATTAATTTTATATATTGGCTTATGTTTTTCACTGTTTGATTTGCCTAATAGTGGTTTTATCTCTAATTTAATATAATATATATATAAATTTTTATGTATGCATATCTGCTAGCATGCACGTAAACATTGATATTGCCAGTAGTGCTTGGATTTCTGTTGATTTGAACACACTTGTGTTAAGTGAAGTGCTGCCAAGCGCATACGAAAAGTCTGCTCCTCATATCAGGACTGGCCTCTGCAGAAAGCCAACTTTTTTCACTTCTGCATCAATCTAGTTCTACTGTCTTTCATGCTCTACACTTGTACATTTGCGTTTAATGACTTCTGGTCATTCTGCCAAGCTTGCTATTGGGATTTAGTGAGGATGAGCAGAGAGTGAGAAAAGCTGCAACACAAGGCCATTTCCATTAATAAAACTAGTGAAGAGATCACAGAGGCATTCTAGATGGAATGAATTAACAGCAGTCCTCACAAGACATGATACTACACTATACATAAGAATGCGTGTGTGTGTGTGTGTGTGCATGTGCGTGTGTGTGTGTGGTGTGTGTGTGTGTGTGAGAGAGAGTGTGTGTGTGGATACAACCACAAAATGCTAATTTAAAAGAAAATATTTGAAAATGGGTTTTCAGCAATATTCTTGGGAGGAAATGGAGAATTAATAACACAGAGGCCATCTGAGTATTTCCAGGAACAACCTTTCAGTAAGCTTCTGACTAGTAAGTTCTGTACTAGCTATACTATTATCTTCTACTATCTAACCAAGACAGATAATGATACAATAGAATGGAGGTTTAGAACTGTAAAAGCTAAGTAACTGATCTCGAAGAAGTAAAAGAAAGCAGGTCATGATACAAAGTAACTACATAGAAACCAAGCTACCATGTATTCTAAGAGATGGGTCCTATGAGAATGAGAGGTGTTGAGGTACTCTGATGTGAATTGCAAAGCATTGTGTTTATGTGAATGGAGATGTTATCAGAGTCCAAATCAACACTGGTGCACTTAACCCTCTCCTGACAGTGAAGAGAGACACAGGAATGTTCCTATGGGAGGTTGAGAAGGAAGAATGGTTTAGTGAAAGACTTAGGTTGAAGGAATAAAGGAAACTATTAAGGTCAGTTTCAGCATTGTTGAGGGAAAAAAAAAATGAAGATAGAGAATGAAGCTGAGATTATAGTCAGGATCTATGTAGGTCACATCAACAATCTGACAAGGGGAAGAATAGCACAGCACAGGGGAGCAATCCTGTGTACTAATACAAAGTATGGATTCACATATGGAATACAGTGAGTCAAAAAAAAAGTGATATACTCTCTACTCTCTCCTTTACTTGTTTCAGTCATTTGACTGTGGCCATGCTGGAGCACCGTCTTTAGTCGAGCAAATCGACTCCAGGACTTATTCTTTGTAAGAATATAGGAGGATCACTTAATTATGATTTTATTCAACATATTCCACTCTCAAATTCACACACTTACTGCAGTGGTCCTTCAGTTACTCTAATCCCTCTAAAAGAACTTGGAAGGTTGGGTTTCCAACCAGGACTTTTGCGATACCCTTAAAGCCAGGAACTTTTCAGTAACTCTCATAATATATATACATACATCTATATATATAAAACTGTAGTTGTGTGAGTGTCTGTCCCCTTCGATTTAGATTCCTAACTACTCCCACATTTTGCGGTGCAGTTTAACCAAATTCGGGTATCTTATAGTCGTGATTAATATCGAGCCCGTCTGAGTATTAGAGCGCGTCTACAATGAGTCTACGATTTTAAAAATAATTTAACATCATTTTTTATTCCATTTTAATGCATAATTTTTCGTGTGTCGATGGCGGCGGAGTTGGCGTCCACGCTCAAACACCTGCACCTGTGTTTGCTTCTCCCCCTTCTTCCCTCCCTCGTGAAGCTGTGGGGAAGGGAGTTTAAGGAAATCAACGTCGTAATGCGTTGTCAAGGAGACCAGCGTTCTTTTAGAACAACGACTTCATGGCTTGAAGACACCAAAACAGAAATGGCTAAGAAAGCCCGAATTGGCATCTATAAGGGAAGTAACTCTCTAAAAATGCTTATATAGTTATTTCCCTTACAAACCCGAGCAACGCCAGGCGATACTGCTAGTCTTTATATATAAAAGTAAGGTTGCGTGTCTGTCTCCTGCGATTTAGATTCCAAACTACTCCCACATTTTGCGGTGCAGTTTAACCAAAACCGGGTATCTTATAGTCGTGTTTCATATCGAGCCCTTCTGGGTATTAGCGCGCGTCTACGATGAGTCTACGATTAAAAAAAAAATAAACCATCATTTTTTTCCATTTTAATGCATAATTTTTCGTGTGTCGATGGCGGCGGAGTTGGCGTCCACGCTCAAACACCTGCACCTGTGTTTGCTTCTCCCCCTTCTTCCCTCCCTCGTGAAGCTGTGGGGAAGGGAGTTTAAGGAAATCAACGTCGTAATGCGTTGTCAAGGAGACCAGCGTTCTTTTAGAACAACGACTTCATGGCTTGAAGACACCAAAACAGAAATGGCTAAGAAAGCCCGAATTGGCATCTATAAGGGAAGTAACTCTCTAAAAATGCTTATATAGTTATTTCCCTTACAAACCCGAGCAACGCCGGGCGATACTGCTAGTCTTTATATATAAAAGTAAGGTTGCGTGTCTGTCTCCTACGATTTAGATTCCAAACTACTCCCACATTTTGCGGTGCAGTTTAACCAAAACCGGGTATCTTATAGTCGTGATTCATATCGAGCCCTTCTGGGTATTAGCGCGCGTCTACGATGAGTCTACGATTAAAAAAAAAATAAACCATCATTTTTTTCCATTTTAATGCATTATTTCGCTATTATATAAGGGAAGTAACTCTCTAAAAATGTCTACGTTAAGTCAACGATTTAAAAAAAAATTTACCATCATTTTTTTCCATTTTTAATGCATTTTTTTGCTATTTTTTGGCTATAACTCCCTAAAAATGCTTATATAGTTATTTCCCTTACAAACCCGAGCAACGCCGGGCGATACTGCTAGTATATATATATATATATATATATATATATATATATAGAGAGAGAGAGAGAGAGAGAGAGAGTGAAAGAAAGCTAAACTTCCTTATCAAGTTTCAACATGCTTCTGCCTGGTGGCAAATTCAAATATACATATATAAAAAGAGAGGGAGATAGAAAACGACTATTTCCTTGCATGTTGAAAGAAATAGATGCTTTACTGAAACATCTATAATTCACCTTGATACGAAAAAAGCTGTTAGCAGGCGAGATGAACAGAATAATTTTTGGAAAATTACTGTGAGTTAATAGTGTACTATAGTTTTGGGTTTAACATACAAATTAGATAAATTGATTTTTAAAAAATTAAATAAATTTAAATTTGTCAAGTATGACCTTCTTCAGCACTATCCCTCCATATTTACGAAAAAAATACAAATAATTTTTAAAATTACCTTATTTGTCCACAGCCATTTGAATTTCAAGGTATAAAATGATTTCAAAACAAGAATTATAGAGGTTTCATTAAAGTATCTATTTTTTCAACATGCAAGGAAAGTCATTTTCTATCTCCCTCTCTTTTTATATAATCTTTACTCTTTTACTCTTTTACTTGTTTCAGTCATTTGACTGCGGCCATGCTGGAGCACCGCCTTTAATCGAGCAACTCGACCCCGGCACTTATTCTTTTGTAAGCCCAGTACTTATTCTATCGGTCTCTTTTTGCCGAACCGCTAAGTGACAGGGACATAAACACACCAGCATCGGTTGTCAAGCAATGCTAGGGGGACAAACACAGACACACAAACACACACACATATATATATATATATACATATATACGACGGGCTTCTTTCAGTTTCCGTCTACCAAATCCACTCACAAGGCTTTGGTCGGCCCGAGGCTATAGTAGAAGACACTTGCCCAAGGTGCCACGCAGTGGGACTGAACCCAGAACCATGTGGTTGGTAAACAAGCTACTTACCACACAGCCACTCCTAATTTGCCACCAGGCAGAAGCATGTTGAAACTTGATAAGGAAGTTTAGCTTTCTTTCACTCATGTTTTGAAATAATTTTATACCATGAAATTTGAATGGTTATGGACAAATAAGGTAATTTTTTTTAATTATTCGTATTTTTTTCATAAATATGGAGGGATAGTGCTGAAGAAGGTTATACTTGACAAATTTAAATTTATTTAATTTTTTTAAAATCAATTTATTTAATTTGCAACTCAAAACTATAGTACACTATTAACACAGTAATTTTAAGAAACTTATTCTGTTTGTCACACCTGCTGATAGCTTTTTTCATATCAAGGTGAATTATAGATGTTTCATTAAAACATCTATTTTACAACATGCAAAGAAATAGTCGTTTTCTATCTCCCTCTCTTTATATATATATATATATATATATATATATATATATCAAAAGGATGTGTTATATTACTATTCCACAGCCATACCAACAATCCAATAATACTAATCTACATAAACAAAAACTGCCATTCCAACAATCCAACATATTTCCATCATCAGCTGCCTCACGGATATCATTATGGTTTTGACACCCGGGTAGTACCATTGAATCTGGTGGTAACAACAGCACTAAAACATGTGTTGTTTGGGAACAAACAAACAAACCAAAGAAACTACAACTTTCAAACACATTTACCCAATATACAACCGTATCGATAAATAAATTCCATAAGTAAATTACAACCCCTCCTAAATACATAACTAAACAGCATCAACTCTATTAAGTCATAAAAAATTATAATCCCTACCGTCTTCCATAGTGTAATATAAAGGTAAAGCTTAATAACCACATTATTTCAATCAATCAATCAATATATAGGCAGGATTAAACTCTAACCGTACTAAAACTACAAAAGACATTTAAACCAATGTACATTGTATCGGTATCAATAATAAACTACAATAACTATATATATATATATATATATATATATATATATACACATATGTGAGAGTGAGTATACATAAGTATATTTAGATAGACAGATGGATAGAAAGATGAATGGATGGATGCATGGATGGATGGACACATGGATGAATGGACACACAGATGGATGGATGCCCAGATGCACAGAAGCAAGGATGGATGGACGCATGGGTGGACAGATGCACAGATGGACAGATAGATAGATACAGAGAAGAGAAGAGGAAATACAGAAATGCCGATTATCAATATCAACAATATGGTCAAAGGAAGATACTTCAGGGGAGCAGTTTGCATATTAAATTCAAATACGATAGGGTTTTAAACATATAAAACAATGCGTTGAAAGACTTTGGGTAAGTTTAACAGTGTCTAATAGACACTAGTTAGTCATCTGCTGTCTGTATGAGGAAGTGTGTGTGTTTTGTGAAGGTGTGGGAAACTTGTGTAGATATAGGTTGAAAAGAGTGGGTGAGAGGCTAAATATACAGGACAAACTGGTTAATTAGATAGAATAGAAAGGTGTTATTCCAGACAACTGGTGTATATTGTCAAGTATTAAAAGCGAAAAAAAAGTGATGCATAAGAGACAAGCAATTAGACAGACCTCAAACTCCTGGATAAAGGCTTAAAAGTAGTTGAAAGAGTTTTAGTGAAGTTAGTTCACGATAAAGTTTGCTTGAATAAGAGGGGATATCTGAGTTTCTGTCAGGCTTTAGTTCTCTACTTAGTATTCATTGTTCCGGGGAAATAATTTTAAAGGTGTGGGTGATATGGAGACTAAGTGTAGCTGAATAACTTGTAGGAGTTCTACAAAGTGTGTTTGAAGGTGCAGTTGGCAGAGTTAATGTTGCCCATAAAATTTTGTAAAGAATTTAGTAAACCAGTGGGTGCAACAGCTCCATTTCCATAGAAGTTTATGACTCATCATCTTGGGAATTTTATATACAAAAGACCATATGGCCCTTGGAAGTCCATTATAAGATTTTGTTGTGAAAATTTATCTGCAATAAATTGGTTATACTTGTACAATACACAAAATATTTTTACGAATTCTTTTATACAATTTCTAATAACATTTAATTATAAAAATATAAGTTTTCTTAAACATAAAATGGTTAAGATTTTTTTATACAGTTCCTAGTATGAAATTATAGAAATATAATAGGATTTTTTAGACATCAAATGGGTAAGTGGGTTCATCAGAATAAACTAGGACTCAAAGGAGGTCCACAGGTAAAAAATGGTTGAGAAACACTGGTGTAGGGTCCAAAGATGTGGCAGTCAAATTACAAGTTGTTAAGAGAACATATGAAACCTCCAGTTGAGAAGGGGACATGTTTGATATGTAAAAAGGAACTACATACTGGCTTCTCAATGTAAAAGGTTCAGTGGGATAAACAGTAGGTTTTCAAGAGTTCTAAATTTAAACCATTAAAATTTCATTTTTTTTTCCCCCGTAGTTTCAGCTCAGAGCTGCAGCCATGCTGATGCACCGCCGTTTTCTTATAACAAGGCCTTGGTCGGCCCGAAGCAATAGTAGAAGACACTTGCCCAAAGTACCACACAGTGGGACAGAACCCAGAACCATGTGGTTGGTAAGCAGACTACTTACCATACAGCCACTCCTGCACCTGTTCCAAAAACCAGCTTAATAATGACAAAGTTATTTTACTAAATTCTTCATTTCTTTCAAAATTAATTGAAGCAAACACAGTGTATTTCAACAGAAATATGGTAACAAAAGGGTTTATAAGCTGGATACAAGAAAAGGGTCTAAAAAGAGTTATCCTTTTGTACAAAAAATGGACTGTATGCAGCATATATGAAAAATGTGATGTACAGTGAAATATGGGCAATGAATATGGAATATCCACAAAGGCGCAGGAGTGGTTGTGTGGTAAGTAGCTTGCTAACCAACCACATGGTTCCGGGTTCAGTCCCACTGCGTGGCATCTTGGGCAAGTGTCTTCTGCTATAGCCTCGGGCCGACCAATGCCTTGTGAGTGGATTTGGTAGACGGAAACTGAAAGAAGCCTGTCGTATATATATGTATATATATATATATGTGTGTGTGTGTTTGTGTATCTGTGTTTGTCCCCCTAGCATTGCTTGACAACCGATGCTGGTGTGTTTACGTCCCCGTCACTTAGCGGTTCGGCAAAAGAGACCAATAGAATAAGTACTGGGCTTACAAAGAATAAGTCCCGGGGTCGATTTGCTCGACTAAAGGCGGTGCTCCAGCATGGCCACAGTCAAATGACTGAAACAAGTAAAAGAGTAGAAGAGTAAAAGAGAGAGAGTATGGGCAATGAATATGGAATATCCACAAAGGCTGGAGAGCAATGTAGTGAGTATAACCTACTGAATGTGTAACGTTAGCTGAACACTAACAAATACAAAGACAGTGTCTGATTATTAAAGATATAAATTGATATGTGCAGTAAAGATGACTATGCTTGTATGGACATGCGATGTGAATGGATGATGAGAACTGGTTGGATAAATGAAAAAAACGCTTTATGCTATAGGTGTGTGTGTGTGTGTGGGGTGGGGTTTTACACATAGAAGAAGATCAGGGAAGACATGGGGCGAAGAAGTGAGGTCAGATCACAAGATGACGGAGGCTCACAAATGATTAAATTGATTAGCGCAGAGGACACATCCAAATCCTTGTCAGCTTGGTAAACAGACATCAAAATGTTGACGAAAGGTTAATGCAAACTTGAATACAAAGCTGGATATTGTTTAATTGTATCAAACAATATGACTAAACAATGTATTAAGCGATTAGAATGCTGGCAGTGATATGGTAGCAATGTGTGTTTTGGAGAACAACTATGGTATTTATAATCATTCTTTTAGTTTAAGTGCCATAATCCATTTGATTTAAATGTTTTGGAGAAACACAATGTTATAATAAAAACATTCCTGTTGTCCAAGAATTTGTTAGAAGAGCGACTGAATGAAAATGTATTGTGACAAGCCATCACCTCATCAATTATATTTATCATTTATTTATTTACTTATATATTCATTCATTCATTTTGTATGGCAATTTATGAACAATAGCGCCATTGGTTATAAGTTTCAAATGGACCAAATACTACAAGGGGCTCCATTTAACAACATCAGTCTTTCCTTCACAATGTTTACGTCTTTGCTGATGATATACAGTGAAAGATTATATATATATGCTGTGTGTGTAAGTGTGTACACACACACACACACACACACACACAAACACACACATATTTTTGATGACATACATATGTATGTGTGTGTGTGTGTGTATATATATATGTGTGTATTTATAAATATATATATATATATATTTATAAATACACACACATATATATATACACACACACATATTGTTGATGACATACATATGTATGTGTGTGTATATATATATATGTGTAATTATAAATATATATATACATATATATAGTTATCAGTAACAATAAAGGGTGAAATTAATTAATTTGGAATAATTATCAATTACTGCTAAACCCTTAATTACTTAGTATTACTTATACATATATATATATATATACATACATACACACACACACACACACACACGTGTTTACACACCTAAATTGTTGATGTCATAATATATGTGTATATGTGTGTGTTGAAAATATAAGAAAAGTGAAGTGAAACAATAGACGTTTATTCCATTAGTTTAAAGCTGCTTCATAATCATGTTACTTATATAATACACATTACATCACCATTCACACACACACACACACACATGATGGGCTTTCTGTTTCCAGCTACAAAATCCATTCACAAGCTTTCACTCCTGCTCCAGAGCGTTGGCTGCGGGGTCACTCCGAAAAGCTCTATCTGCGACGATTTCATCTCAATCAAAGGAGAGGGGCTTCCTCCGTCCGGGTTGCGGATCCGTGGAATAAGCTGCCGGACGAGATAGTGAAGATGCCGACGACCGCTCGGTTCAAAGTCTCTCTTGACCAGAAATGGCCTGAACTCTTTGCATGAACACCCTCCCTGTACATAATTCCATGTCTCCCTACATGGCCTTGCTTTTTGCTTTTTGAGCCCAAAAATTAACTTAACTTAACTTAACTAGTTGGCCCGGGGCTGTAGTAAAAACCACTTGCCCATAGTTCTATTCAGTGGAACCAAACCCAGAACCATGTGGTTGGGAAGCAAACTCCTTACAACACAGCCATACCTGTGCCTATAGCATATTTATATATATACCAAAGTATTAATTAGAGAGAGACAAATTTCAAGGTTGATAATACTCCTCGCCAAAGCCAACATATATCAAAACACTGAGGGTATATATATATATATAAGCCATTATAAATATGTGAACATATAAAAACACACACACATATATATGTGAGCTAACAATCGTACTGACTTTCATGGGAAACATGTATTTTTTGTGGTTGAAACCTTTTGGATTAACTAGTGCTAGAGTGAGCCATATAGTGACCACTCTCTTATATTTATTATATAAATATATATATATATATATTGCTGTCTGGAGATATCTTATGGTAGTAGAATAATATTTAACTGTTATTTCTAAATTTTGGTATGTGCTGAAGCAATTTTGCTAAACCCTAATTATAATTATGTTTATAATTATAAAAATTTTTGTATAAGTTTACCAATGGTTCTTTTAACATACTGAAGTACTTTGGTAAGATTATTGATTATAAATTGATTAATTAATTTTACCCTTTATTATTATTGATTATACATATAATAGTGTAATTCCATGCCCAAATCAAAGTTGGATGAAGAATTGCATAGATGCATACAGACAAATCAAAAAGTCTCAAGCTGATAAGATGACAGTTCACAATAATCCAAAAGGGAGGTCATCAAATGAATCCAATAAATATGAAAGAATGTTATGGCCGTTTCTGGGAATGTGCGAAGAAATGTGTAGGTAGATCCTTTTCAACTTGAGTAATCCACATTTCCTTCGTCAGAGAATACACATTTGACTGTAGCTATGCTAGGATGGGCATTTTTCTGTCTACCAAATCCATTCAAAAGGATTTAGTCTGCTTGAGGCTATAGTAGAAGACACTCACCCAAGATGCCTATAGCATATATATATATATATATGGTGGCTGCCCCCTCGTTATCGCGTATGGCCATTGCACAAAGCTTAATCAATGTTGTTATCGTGCAATGCCTGTGCAAGAAGATGTTTTTTTAAAGTGAGGAAAAGCTGTGCACTGAATCAATCCCACTCACTAAGCAACAGCAGCCATAATCCGAAAAGAAGAACAAGTCAACATCATCGGTAACCACTGAGCCGCAGGTTTTATGTCGGAGTTATCCCAGTTACCTGAGTTACCTTCTCCTAGAAGGATGCCCTGACAAAGGCTAGGAGTCCTTCACTCCCAATGGTTTAACCGCGCAATCGGGTATTCAGTCCGATTATTTCTATGTCCCCGCACATGATACAGCCTTAAGACATTTATTGAATGGCCGTTGAATCTCAAGTGTTCCTTCGTCCTTTGACCGGTTTTGTTTTTTATCCCGCAGGGTGTCCAATAAACACCCTCCTCACCAAGCAATCTTGGTGGGGTTGCTGGTTTAGTCGCCGACGACCTGACCATGCAACAGGTTGTACTGGGTTACATGTTACCAGTAGCACTCGAAAGTGACCTGACATACATACATATATATATATATATATATTATATATATATATATATATATATATATATATATATATATATATATATATCATCATCATCATTATTTAGCATCCGTTTTCCTAAATGATGATGATGATGATGATGATATATATATATATGTATGTCAGGTCACAAATATATATATATATACATACATACATACACGCATGCATGCATACACACACACACACACCTATAAGACAAGTGGACAAATGAAAGAAATGGTACTCAACACATTTGGTAGACACTGGAATGACATAAGTGACCGAGTCCTGTCTACAATATTCCCATCATCATCCAATGACTGGATGCACTATTCAACAGTTTTGTATAAATAAAAGATGGATTTGAATATGCCCCAAGCATATTAGAATTGGTAACAATTTTGCCTACATATATACATACACACATGCATGCACACACATACACACACAAATATATACATATATGTATATTTTCATATGTGCATATATTCTTTTATTCATTTACTTGTTTCCTTCATTTGACTGTGGCTATGCTGGAGCACCACCTTTAGTCAAACAAATTGACCACAGGACTTATTCTTTGTAAACCCAGGACTTATTCTATCAGTCTTTTTTGCCGAACTGCATCAGTTGTCAAGCGATGATCAGGGGGTGGCAAACACTGACACAAAGACACACACACAGATATATACATATACATACATACATACATACATATATATATATATATATATATATATATATATATAATATATATATATATATATGACGGGCTTCTTCCAGTTTCCATATACCGAATCTACTCACAAGGCTTTCATTGGCTTGAGGCTATAGTAGAAGACATTTGCCGAAAGTGCTACACTGTGGGATTGAACCAGGAAGCATATGGTTGGGAAGTAAGCTTCTTACCACACAGCCACGCCTGCACCTCCACCACACAGGCATGCCTATGCACATTTATTTGTATGTATATATATATACATATATGTATGTATGTATATGCATGCATTTTTATGATGGCCCACATTTGCTTATATGCATAGGTCTAAAATAATATCTCTTTTACTCTTTACTCTTTTACTTGTTTCAGTCATTTGACTGCGGCCATGCTGGAGCACCGCCTTTAATCGAGCAACTCAACCCTGGGACTTATTCTTTGTAAGCCCAGTACTTATTCTATCGGTCTCGTTTGCCAAACCGCTAAGTGATGGGGACATAAACACACCAGCATCGGTTGTCAAGCAATGCTAGGTGGACAAACACAGACACACACATGCATATATATATATATATATATATTATATATATATATATGACGGGCTTCTTCCAGTTTCCATATACCGAATCTACTCACAAGGCTTTCATTGGCTTGAGGCTATAGTAGAAGACACTTGCCCAAGGTGCCACGCAGTGGGACTAAACCCGGAACTATATGGTTGGTAAACAAGCTACTTACCACACAGCCACTTCAAAATATATATATTTTTACAAAGAATCACACTTGAAACTGAATAGAATTCCCCTTCAGATATTTATAGTAATATAGACCATAACCTTTGCCTCAAACACAAGTCAAATTTTTTAAATAATAATCAAATAATGTCAACAACAATTAAACCCCAATTAGACATAAGCTGACCTACTAACCTACATATGGTACAAAAGTATATAAAAAAAAACAACAGGACAGGGAAAAGAAAAACTAAACAAACAGGGAGTGTTAGGTTGACAATCAGGAAAATTGGAAGACTGTTTATAATGTTTTGAGCATTTGCCCCTCTGCAGAAAGAACAGATGAGAAGAGGGAGAAAAACAAACAGAAAAACAAATTGAATGTGTCTAAATTACACGGTCACATATGTGTGTGTGTGTGTGTGTATTGTTTATGATATATACGTACTTATATGCCTATATATACTTTTATATATGTATATATATGATGGGCTTCTTTCAGTTTCTATCTACCAAATCCACTCAAAAGGTTTTGGGCAGCCTAAGACTATAGTAGAAAAACTTGCCCAAGATGCCACGCAGTGGAACTGAACCCAGAACTATGTGGTTGGGAAGCAAGCATCTTAGCTTGCAGCTATGCCAGTGCCTTCATAATTAAGCAATCAAGTAATATAGTGCTCAATAACAAAAGCAGAATGTTACAACACAATAAAATATATATAAGTGTATGCTTATGTGTATATAAATCTATATAAACATGACAGGCTTTTTTGATTCTTTCAAGTAAATCTACACACAAGGAGGTGGTCAGCCCAGGGTTGTAGTAGAAGGTGTCTTGCAGCATGACTGGAATCAAAATCATGTGGCTTGAAAGCAAACTTCTTAACCACATGGCCATTTATTACATGATCATGTGACCAACCAGGCTATCAGATGTTGTTACACATTGCTAGTCACAATGCACTTTTGCATTGTTTCAGCTTTCAAATGACACCACCCTGCCAGCTACGTGAGCAGGCTGACATTCCCCACTGATCAAAAGGGGGGTTGGAGCAACATGAAATGAAGTGTTTTGCTCAAAAACACATCATGCACCCAGTCCAGGAATTGAACCCATGATCAAATGAAGGCCACGCACCTTCACACACATACACATTATATTATCACGTGACCACGTGACCGACCAGACCATCAGATGTAGTTACACATCACTGGTCACAATGTGTTCGCATTGTTTTAGCCTTCGAATGACGCCACCCTGCTGGCTAAGCGAGCAGGCCAACAGAAGAAAGAGTGGGAGAAAGAGTGGTGAAAGAGTACAGCAGGGATCACCACCCCCTGCCGGAGCCTCGTGGAGCTTTTAGGTGTTTTCGCTCAATAAACACTCACAACGCCCGGTCTGGGAATCGAAACCGCGATCCTGCGGCCGCGAGTCCGCTGCCCTAACCACTAGGCCATTGCACCTCCACACATTATATTATATAATACTATATTACATTGTTATATCATATTACATCATATTATATTAAATTATGAATTAAGAGCAGCTCTAGTAATGTAGACACTATTAGTCACACATATATCATGTATGTGGTTTGTTTATACACCAAATTTGTTGTGGGATAGCGTGAAAAAATTAATAGGAATGGCTTTTTTTGATAATTTTTCCACTTCAATAATTACATGTTTATGATTCATAAACATCCAATTATTGAAGTGGAAAAATTATCAGAAAAGCCATTCCTATTCATTTTTGTCAAATATATATGTGCGTGTGTGTCTGTACATATACACACAGGCAGGCACACACACACACACACCACAAGCATGCACACATGTATATAGGAGCACTCCGTCGGTTACGACGATGAGGGTCCCAGCTGATACGATCAACGGAACAGCTTGCTCATGGAATTAATGTGCAAGTGGCTGAGCATTCCACAGACAAGTGTACCCTTAATGTAGTTCTCGAGGAGATTCAGCGTGACACAGAGTGTGACAAGGCTGGCCCTTTGAAATACAGATACAACAGAAACAGGAAGTAAGAGTGAGAGAAAGTTGTGGTGAAAGAGTACAGCAGGGTTCACCACCACCCCCTGCAGGAGCCTTGTGAAGCTTTAGGTGTTTTCGCTCAATAAACACTCACAATGCCCGGTCTGGGAATCGAAACCGCGATCCTACGACCGCGAGTCCGCTGCCCTAACCGCTGGGCCATTGTGCCTCCATGCACACATGTAAGTCAGCTTGTAGATGTGTATTACCTATTTCTTTACTACCCACAAGGGGCTAAACACAGAGAGGACAAACAAGGACAGACAAACGGATTAAGTCGATTATATCGACCCCAGTGCGTCACTGGTACTTATTTAATCGACCCCGAAAGGATGAAAGGCAAAGTCGACCTCGGCAGAATTTGAACTCAGAACGTAACGTCAGACGAAGTACCACTAAGCATTTCGCCCGGCGTGCTAACGTTTCTGCCAGCTCACCGCCTTCAATGTGTATTACCATCACTGACAAAGCAATGCTTGTGTAAATAAGACTTGCACACCTCACAGACCCTCTTCGCCCTACTGACATGATCCTGAGAAAAACTGAAGCAAGATATCTAGTGCCAATATGGGTTGCACACTAGGGATATGTGGGTGTGCCATGATTTTAAGCACAAACAAAAAGTACCCAAAATGTCCATGTCATACCATGCACATCCAGTTTTTTTTTATATCAGAGTGACTTTCTCCTAGGGACATGCTTTAAAAAAAAGCTGAGGGGTACCTCACTCCTAGTGGTCTTCAAGCATACTGGATGCCAACCCAGAATTTCTGAGTGCCTACCGGTTCATTTGTCCTTTTGACAGGTCTTGTTTTTAGTCCCGCTGGGTTTCTAGCCACCCTCTTCTCCAGGCTAGCCTAGTGGGGATGCTGGTTTACTTGCCAACAACCCGTCCATGCAACAAGCTCTACTGGATTCCATGTTACCAGTAGTCCTCATGAGAGACCTCACAAGTGACTTGACACATATATACACACACATCCACACATATGAGAATGCATAGACATATATACTTAAATATATATGTGTCTGTGTTTATGTATGCACACAGCATTAATAAGATATCAAAGAAAAATTTAGCTAGCCATGTATACATAATTAATACTAATTAACGCTATTGAAATGAAAGACTGTTACTTCAAACATATTTGTATATATCTCATATGGTCTATGTGGGTTGTATTAAGTGAACAATGCCCTACAGCAATATAAGTTCTCCCAGATAAGCCAACCTCGCTTTTCTATATGCTACATTTAGTGCAGATGGTAGGAGCAGCCATACTGATGGGGTCTTGATGAAAAGCAAATGTCTGGTAATCTAAAATTGGTTATTCATTACTTTGTAGGTAAGGTTTTTAAATCAAAGCCTAAAAGGTGTAGTAACCTTCCCCTTAACATTTGGTGAGTCATGCATTTAAGGAGATATGACCCTTCAACTGTGACATGTATGGCCCACCAGCACAAACATGTTCTGAAGTCCAGTAATTAGTACTTATTCAAGAGTAAAATGATAATGCTTAACCCTTTCATTACCAACCCAGCTGAAACCACCTCTGGCTCTGTAGTACAAATGTCTTGTTTTCATAAGTTTTGAATTAAAATCTTCCACCAAATCTTAGTCACAATTTATGTTCCTAACACTAGCTTAATGATAACTAAGTTATTTTACTAAATTCTTCGTTATATTTAAAATGAAAGTAACACAGAGCATCTCAAAATAAGTATGGTAACAAAAGGGTTAATGGTTGGGTGTTGGGCCAGCAACAGAATACTGTAACAAAATAAAACTCAAAGAAATTTTGAGAATTAAAATTCTAGAAAGCAAGAATAAAAGAGAGATGGTAGCTGTGAGTTGGAATTGAGCCAGATCCCAAAGGAAGTCCAATGCCTAATAGGTAGGATCATCAATGCTAAATACATTACAAAAATTAGGATGCGGTATGCATACAGTCTATCCTATGTAGTAAAGATAACTACGTTCCGAAAGAAATGAAACAGTACTGTCCAAATATCTTTGGGAATTAGTAAAGTATGATGGACAGGATAAAAATAGCTGACAAGAAGATTATCATGTCGATGGAGTTGGTATTGTATAAACTAAAGAAGTAACATAAGCATTGGTAGAATGGAAACCAGTCAGTGATCAAATTATAATAGCTAGATTGTAAAGTCAATTCAATACAAATCTATGCACTAACTGGAACTGATACTGATGTTTTTTTGTTGTTGTTTTGTTTTTATAATCAGTTGCAAATAGTCATAGAGAATGTAATGAGTTAAGATATCAAGTTATTAACTGGAGATTTGTGTGCTAAACAGGAGGAAAAGAGAAGTGAAGTAGAATCTTACATCTTACCCACAAAGGTCTACAGAAATGATCAATGGAAATGGAGAGCGGCTACTGCTACTAAATAGTCTCTATAACTCAAACAATGGGAATAATTTTTTCAGACATAAAAACATCCATAAGATAATCAGGACATCTTCAAATACCAGTACCAGAAATGGAATCAATTAACTTCTGTAACTTGTTATAGAAAAAGTTCAGTTGATGCTTAAAGAGAACAAAAGGGTCAAATCAGCAGATGATATGCAACTGAGAACCTGAAAGAACCAGTTGTAGCAGAAAGGTTTCATGTGAAGGAAAGAAATTAGCTGCAGGTTTTAAATACAAGAGCAAGAAAAGAAATACTGAAGAGCAGAGAAAAGGATTTATTCAGACCTTCAGTGCTAGTTAGTTGCACAACAAATAATTGGCAGGAAAAGACACAGCAGAGAGGGGGCAACAGATATCAGTAGAATCATGGAATATGACAGATTGAGAGGAAAGATACAAAAATCAACATAAAAGGGGACCCAACCAGAATCTTGGAAGAGTGGAGAGTTGAAGATTAAAACGACATACTTCTGGATAAAAGATGAATTGAAGTTGCAGGAGAGACAAGAGGGGTCAGCGGTGAGCTAAAGCACAGAGAGCAGCAGATATGTGGCTAAAAATAACACTGTTATAAGACAGACAAAAATATCTATCGATAGGAAAAGTATTACCAATCAGGAGCAAAGATGACTGCATCCTAATGATTGGTGAAGCTCAAACCTAGAGACTTTTAAGGGAAGTAATCAATCAGTCACCACCACTGCCACTGTCACCACCACCACAGTTGCTGCTGTTACCACTGGCCTCCACCACCCAGTCCTTTTAATTTTGAACAAGAAATGGATGTCACTCAATTGAATGTCTCACTGAAAGACACAACAGAACAAGTCCTTACAGTCATTAAATACTAAAGTAGTGGCTCTCAATCATTTTTCACCTATGGATCCCCCTTGATTCCTGCTTTACTTGGATGGACCCTAATAACCATTTGACATTTAAGAAAACCTATTATATTTTTATAATTAAATATCATCAGATTTTGTATTAAATTTGTCAAAATATTTTGTGTATTGCAGAAGTGTATCCAATTTATTGGGCATAAACTTGAACAACAAAATCTTATGTGGACCCCCAAAGGTCATATGAACCCTTGTTGTTCAGAACCACTACACAAAAGGAATAACAAGGCAGTTGGACATGATCATATCCCAGCTGAAATGTTGAAACATGGGCAGGAAATTTTGCACAGGAACTTGTCTATCTTTTCAAAATGATATGCTATACAGAACAGTGCCCAGATGATGGGGAGACGAGAAGTTATTCTGACTGTACTAAAGAAATGATACCTCCTCAGAGCTTGTAACATTTAATGAGGTATCATATTGCTTTTGATTTCAAGGAAAAATGTTTAGTACATCAGTCCTCAATAGACTAAGACAAAAACTAACCCACAACCTCCATAAACAGTAGGCTGACTTTCCTAACAAGTACAGAACAAATTTTCAACTGTATAGAACAGTATGGTGAATTTCATATACCTCTAGTTATCAGTTGCATTGACCCACAAACTTCAAGATGACCTTTAGCAGAATTCATCATGGATTACAGTAAGAGATTGTACAAATCAACAGCATCCATGAAAAATTTATCAACAACTTCACATCCTTCTATTAACATTCTTTTCATTGTATCAGAACAAGATGAGAATCTAGAGTTATTTGACACTATGTCAGTGTTCACCAAGACTTTTCCTTTTAATAATTGATTCAGATGTTGGGCTGCAGCTCTGCTGGTGCACAGCCTTAAAGGGTGTAGTCGAGCAAATCGACCCCAGTACTTACTTTTAAAACTGGTACTTATTTTATCAGTTTCATTTTTGCCAAACTGCTAAGTTGTGGTGACATAAACAAACCAACACTGGTTGTCTCAAAGTAATGGTGAGAGACAAACATAAAAACAAAAACACACATAGATACACACACACACACAACTGGTTTTTAGTCTCTTTCCACAAAATCCACTCACAAGGCTTTAGTTGGCTCAGTTCTATAGTAAAAGACACTTGCCTAAGGTGCCATGCAGTGGAAGTGAACCCAGGAGCATGTAGTTGGGAAAGTGTATTGTTTTCATTTTTCTCCAGCCTATTTGTAATAACTTCATTATAAAGATTATGAGCAACTCGGCATATGGAACAGAGTGAGGAGAAGGGAGGCTGGGAGATTTGGATTCCGCTGATGATATTGCACAACTAAGTCATCAAGGTAGAGAGTGGACAGGAAATAACATTGACCTTATGTGAAAATGCAAAGAAAAGAGGACTCATTCAAATTTATGTTCATGAAACAAAGTAATACATAACTGAGTCATCCTGTTAATACACACATACATATATGTATGTAAAAATATTTATGGGCATTTCAGTGTGTGTGAGTATATATATATATATATATATATATATATATATATATCAGGTCATCCCATAAGTTCTGTCCGAATTTTGAATAAAGAAAACAAGTGATCAAATGCTATATTTAATTGAAATTTAATCATCAATGTACTTTCCCTCATTATCCAGGACTTCCTTCCATCTATTTACAAGCATTTTAATCCTATCAATGTAAAACTCTTTTGGTTTCAAAGCAAAGAACTCTGAAATGTCAGTTTCAATCTCTCCTGGCTTGCGAAAGTTATGTCCTCCAAATGATTCTGTAAACTACGAAATAAATGGTAGCCTGAAGGAGCAAGGTTGGGAGAATAAGTTGGATGAGGAATTTTTTCCCAACCAAGCTCTTCGATCTTCTGTGATGTGATCTTTGCAGTGTGGGGGTGCGCACTGCTCTGATAAAACATCACTCCTTTTAGATTCACTAAAGCGGGTCTTTTTTTCTTCAAAGCTTGGTTCAAATGCTCTAATTGCTGACAGTAGGCTTGAGCATTGATTGTTGCATTAGGTGGTAACAATTCAAAGTGAATTACTCCTTTGCAATCCCACCAGATAGAGAGAAGAACCTTTTTTCCCATGAAGTTCCCTTCATGGTTATAGTTGAGCTTTTTCCCTTTTACCAAGCCACTGTTTATGATGTTTAACATTTTGATAGAAGATCCATTTTTCATCACCAGTCAAAAGTCTATCTGAAAAGGGTGAAATGGAGAGAAGAGCAGATGTCAACTTGGGATTTGTGGTTGCTTTCAGACAATTCATGAGGCACCCATTTTCAAGTTTAGGAACCAAGCTGTTTAAGATGACGAAGAACAGTTGTATGGTTTGAACTAAGCTTTATTGTCAATGCTTCAACTGATAATGCAGGATTTTCTTCAAGTAATGCCTCAAGGAGCTTATCATCAAACTCAACTGGACGCCCTGTTCGATCTTCATCTTCAAGGCTGAAATCACCACAAGCATTCTTTCCCATAAACTGAGTGTATGTTTCAAGTTGCTTCAGCAGTAGAGTTTCCTTTCTAATACTCATAAAGCATTATGTGCCTGAAATGCTTTTAGGATACTTCCATGTTAGAAAGGGTTTTAATCAAAGAAATTTTAATTCTATTATTTTGTAAAATAATATTCAATTAGTTTAAATGCACACAAATGCATAAAAATAATTTTTAATGCTATTAGACATTCTAAAATACTATTAAATTTCATTCAATTTTAAAAACAGTAAAATCGGACAGAACTTATGGGATGACCTGATATATATATCCATGTGTATATGTATGAACACACAAGCAGAAATGGGAACTCCATTGGGCTTGAAGTAAACATGTTAGATTAATTCTTTGCTCAGGTTTAATGTGTGTGTGTGTGTGTATGGGTGTGTATGTGTGTGTGTATGAGTGTGAGCATGTGCATGTGAGTTAGTGTAGCTGTACTCATAAACCTGTTAATGAGAAAAGGAGAAAGTGAGAGAGAGACAGAGAGAGACAGAAAGTGTCCAACAGATTTAGTTAGAGTCTACTACTACCACTACTACTACTACTGCTACTGACTGTACACAAATGCTGTAACATTTGGGGTTTATCTGTACTATTACAATGACAGCTAACCTTAGAACAATGGTTATAGTACTGATATATAGTTCACTAATCATATACCAATCCCCTATGGGGCAGCAATCTCTCAACTATCTTTAATATGTCCTGCTTTGTATTAACAAGATTTGTGGTTTCATATAGCTAGTGGCACAGTTGTTGCTGCTACTATTACTATTGTTGTTGTTTTCAGAAGGTGTGGAATGGTAGAAATAGTAATGTGCAGGACAAAATGTCTTGTGAAATTTAGATACCATTCTTTTATGTTCTAGATTTAAATTTGTATGGAATAATGTAATGTGGGACAATAAAATATGTAATATACAGGAAGGAGGCGCAATAGCCCAGTGGTTAGGGCAGCGGACTCGCGGTCGTGGGATCGCGGTTTCGATTCCCAGACCGGGCGTTGTGAGTGTTTATTGAGCAAAAACACCTAAAGCTCCACGAGGCTCCGGCAGGGGATGGTGGTGATCCCTGCTGTACTCTTTCACCACAACTTTCTCTCACTCTTACTTCCTGTTTCTGTTGTACCTGTATTTCAAGGGGCCAGCCTTGTCACTCTCTGTGTCACGCTGAATATCCCCGAGAACTACGTTAAGAGTACACGTGTCTGTGGAGTGCTCAGCCACTTACACGTTAATTTCACAAGCAGGCTGTTCCGTTGATCGGATCAACCGGAACCCTTGTCGTCGTAACCGACGGAGTGCTTCCAACCAATATACAGGAAATTTATTTGATCAGCTCTGTCCCACCTTTGTGGAGGCACATAGCTCAGAGGTTAGAGCATTGAGCTCACAATCATGAGGTAGTGAGTTTGATTCCCAAACTAGGCTGTGTTGTGTTCTTGAGCAAGACACTTTATTTCACATTGCTCCAGTTTGCTCAGTTATAGAAATGAGATGTGACATCACTGGTGTCAAGCTGTATCAGCCTTTGCCAATAGAGCTTTGCCTTTCTAGGGTGAAATCTCATGGTCATGCATGACTGAAGGGGGTCTTTACCCTTTTTCTATCCTGCCCTTAGTAAGTTTATGGCCTGGTATCTATGTTACAAATCCTTATTAGAGAGCTGGGCAGAATCCATATAATGTGCTGGTTTTGAAGTTTTTTTAAAGTTTTTTTTAAGCTTGTTAAGAATGTTTTCTTTAAGTGATTTCTGAGATTTATTAAAAGAAAAACAAAATTTTAACCTTTTTGCCTTATTCTTAATTTCTTTGAACTTCTCTTAATTTATTCAGTTACAGTAGGTGCAGGAGTGGCTGTGTGGAAATTATTATTATTATTGTTGAGTGAGAGAGTAGTGCATGACATCAAAGTGACACTGGGGTAAAATATACGAAGCCCAGTATACCCATCATGACTACCCGTCTGATAAGGGTACACCAGGCACATGCATCACAACCATATGTGCACCACATGGTGATCTCATATCAATATAAACAGCGCATGACCTTGCAGGTGGGGCCCAATTAGAATTTTCTTCTAGTCAAGTAGCCCATCCCACTCAAAAGGTCCTTGAATAAGGGTTGTTTAAGGCTGTTGAACAAAACATCTATATTTCCAGAGGTGAATTATCCAAACCCCAAAGAATTCCTCTCAACACATGGCTATGATGCTCCCCCACTACTTCTGCTCGTGATCAGAGATGCACATATCGTCAGCCACTAAGGGACATGCTCAACTGGTTAAGGTCAAACAACTGACAATCAAATCTGTGGTATTGAGCAGAATATTTGCTGTAGCCCATCTTTTATACCAAGACAAAACAATGTACATGATGACACTTCCAATCAGTTAAGATCAGAAACCACGAGAGCCACTGCCAGGTACTGCATCAGGGCATTTATTATTATTATTATCATTATTATGCTAGTGCATGCTAATTTAGTTAGCAGTTATTCTGTCTTTATATTTTGTAACAAGTCTCCTTAAGTCTCAGGAATTTTCTTTAGAATTCTAGGAGAATATAGGATGGTACTTTTCTACAGATCAACAATGCAAATTTCAATTCCAATCTCTTTCAGTCTTTTAGATAGCCTTTTTTGCTGTTGTGCCAAGTGCACCAATTACTATTAGGAATAATAGTATTGTCTTGGTATTCCATAGTCTCCTCAGCTCTCAGGCTAGATCCTTCTATTTTTCAATTTTCTCTCTCTCTCTCTCTTTTTTTGTATCATGGAAGCACTCCGTCGGTTACGACGACGAGGGTTCCGGTTGATCCGAATCAACGGAACAGCTGCTCATGAAATTAACGTGTAAGTGGCTGAGCACTCCACAGACACGTGTACCCTTAACGTAGTTCTCGGGAATATTCAGCGTGACACAGAGAGTGACAAGGCCGGCCCTTTGAAATACAGGTACAACAGAAACAGGAAGTAAGAGTGAGAGAAAGTTGTGGTGAAAGAGTACAGCAGGGATCACCACCATCCCCTGCCGGAGCCTCAACGCCCGGTCTGGGAATCGAAACTGCGAGTCCGCTGCCCTAACCACTGGGCCATTGCGCCTCCACTTTTTTGTATCAGCTCTGCTATCAAAGGGAATTGCAAAATCTCTGATCTTACACTGTTTGTTTATTTTGTCCTCTATGAACATATCCAGTCTTCTTGTTTCAATAGTATAGTCAGTCTTTATGGGGAAATCCCACAAGATCTTGTAATTCTCATTTTCTATCACAGCCTCTGGTCTGTGTTCATATTACGCTTTTACTTGTTTCAGTCATTTTACTGTGGCCATGCTGGAGCACTGCCTTTAGTCGAGCAAATCAACCCCAGGACTTATTCTTTGTAAGCGTAGTACTTATTCTATCAGTCTCTTTTGCCAAACCGCTAATTTATGGTGGCGTAAACACACCAGCATCGGTGGTCAAGCGATGTTGGGGGTACAAACAGACACACAAACATATACACACACACACACATATATATGACGGGCTTCTTTCAGTTTCCGTCTACCAAATCCACTCACAAGGCTTTGGTCGGCCCGGGGCTATAGCAGAAGACACTTGCCTAAAGTGCCATGCAGTGGGACTCCATCTCCTCCTCCTCCTCCTCATCATCATCATCATCATCAGCAGCAGCAGCAGGAGGAAGAGGAGGAGGAGGAAGAAGAAGAAGAAGACGAAAAGAAGAAAAAGAAGAGAAAGAAGGAAGAAGAAGAAGAAGAAGAAGAAGAAGAAGAAGAAGAAGAAGAAGAGAGAAGAAGCAGAAGAAGAAGAAGAAGAAGAAGAAGAAGAAGAAGAAGAAGAAGAAGAAGAAGAAGAAGAAGAAGAAGAAGAAGAAAAAGAAGAAGGCAGTGAACTGATGGAATCATTAGTCCACCAGGCAAAATGCTTAACAGCATTTCATCTGTCTCTATGTTCTAAGTTCAAATTCCACCAAGGTCAAATTTGCCTTTCATCAGATGAGTACTGGGGCCAGTGTAATTAACTATCCCACAAAATTTCAGACCTTGAGCCTATAGTAAAAAGGATTATTATTAGAGAAAACCATTAGAGCATCAGGCAAAATGCATGTGCTGTTTTGCTTTTTCCCTTCTGGGGTCAACAGAATAAAGTACTCAGTCAAGTACTTCCCTACTTTTTTTTCTATATATTTCCTTAATACACTGATCCATTTCCATTTGCTTGCATCTCACTATTGTTCTAATTCTGCTGTTTTTACTCTGTATTTGTTCTCTATTTGCATCAGGCTCTGTCTTCCATGACATTACTATTATTAGTACAAGTATTGTTGATGTGTGAACACTATTGAACAGTCACTGGCACATCTACAGTGGATCCGACTCTCCAACTCTCTTAAACCTAGTTGTGTCCAATGCCCTTGACTCAGCATTAACCACTTTGGCCAGTCCTTCCTCTTTAGAACATCATCCCTCTGCAATATTCTCCCTGCTCATGTTTTTCTTGCAAGTGTTGAACTGCAACAGTTTAAACAGAATATTAACAGCATCAATTTCACCAGTCTCAGAGGGTTTTGCACAGGCCATGAGCACTGCCTCTTTTTCCAAACTTAGTAAGTATATGAAAACAAAAAAAACTCTGCTACAAAGGCAAAAGAGATGATCCAGAAAGCAGTAACTCCAGAGGCATTAAACTGATAATCCAAGTTATGAAAGTAACAGAAAGAGTTATAATACAACTAATTATGAAGAGGATTAACTTAAGTGAGATGCAGTCTGGGTTTTATACAAGGGCAGGGTACTGTTAATACTTTCTTCTTAGAAAAATAAATACAGGAAAAGCTGTTAGCTAGGAACAAGCTACTACATAGAGAATTTATTGATCTCAAGAAGGCTTTTGAAAGGCCACCACACTCTGATAGTTGTTAAGGAAACTAGGTGTAAATGAAAGGATGGTGAGAGCTATGAAAGCTATGCACAGAGATTATGTCAGTAAGCTCTGCTAGCAATGAGTTCAGTGAAGTAGGTGTCAACCAGCATTTGATAGGTAGCATTGTGTAGGTAGGAGTCAACCAGCATTTGATAGGTAGCATTGTGTAGGTAGGAGTCAACCAGCATTTGATTCTCAGCCTCCTCTTCTTTATTATAATTCTCCAGGTCATTCAAGAGGAATTTAAGATCAACTGTCCATGGGAACCTTTGTATACCAATGACCTATCTCTGATAGCTGAATCTATTGAAGAATTAGAGAAGCAATACCAAATGTTGAATTGGGATCTTAAAGAAGGCAGGACTCTACTACCACCTGAGAAATGGGTATGTGCTATATGCAGAAAGAAGCAGAAATTCAGTACTATGCACCTAATATAAACTATGATGTAAAAGAAATGCAGTAAAATCATTGGCAGGCTGACAGAAAGATACATAAGAGTAGTTAGCAGTAAGAGTACCTAAAAATTAAGTTCTTTGAAATGTCTGGGTGTCTTACTAAAAGTAATTGACAGTTTCTGTTACCTAGGTAAACGAAATTAATAGTGGTGATGGGTTGTCTAAAACCATAGTAACCAGAACAAAATGGGAAAAGATCAGTGAGCTATAACCTCTGCTGGTGACAAAGGGATTTTCTTAATGAGTGAAGGGCAGATTGTATGAAGTATGATATTACATGGTAGAGACATACGGGCACTGAATGCATAGGATGTGCAAAGGTTGGAAAAAAATTAGACAAACATATTCTACTAGAGTTAGTGTGCTTGAATGACAGAGAACAAATAATCTGAAAAGAAAACTGGGCGTAAGAGGAATTATGTGTAAAGTACATAAGAGAAGCTTGAACTGGTATGAATGCATGGTGCATATAATGGATGACAGTTGAGTACAGAAGAGCCAAGAGATCTAAGTAGAAGTAACCTGTAGAAAAGGAAGGGTTAGTGAATGCTGATCTTAAGAAGCTGAATCCCACCAATGATATGATAAAGGGCCACAAGGAGTGAAACATTATGCTGAAAAAGACATATCCAACCCATCCAAGCAGAGAAATAACATACATATAATGAATGATGATGGTGATTGAGAGAAGCACTTTGGTTAGAGAAGGGGATTGTTTATGTCTTAGAGGAGTGTTTATAGCCTTTTATAGGCAGTCAATACAATAATTGGTAAGGATTACAATAGTATTAAGATAGCAATTCTGAAGGTGTAAACCAGATAACAGTAACAGCCATCTATGACATTTACCTTGGAAAAATTCTGACAGAAAGCTACAATTTACCTTTCTGAAAATGAAATCAATGAGAAGGAAAAGCCAAGCAAAAAATAAATAAATTAATAAAATAACCCAAAACATTGTAATAATAATAATAATAATAATAATAATAATAATAATGATTTCTTGAGAATAAGAATAATACCAACAACAATCTAATGCTTTCTAAATACAGACAGAAATCAATGGAAGCAATATGAAATGAGTAAACCATATAAATTATTGATCTGAGGAAGAAGATGGATAGATTGAGACAGACAGAGGAGGAGGAGAAAGAGATAGAGAGAGAAATACACACATACACACACACAGACACACATGTATATATATAGCAAGAGAAGGAGAGAGAGAGAGAGAGAGAGAGAGAGAGAGACTTAAAGAGAGAAAGAAGATAAACAGAATAACAGAGTGAGTGAGAGAGAAGTGACAGATAGACAGAGTGCCAGACAGAGGGAAAGAGAGCCGAGACAGATAGACAGGCAGGCTGGCAGACAGACGGACAGGCAGGCAGGCAGACAGACAGACAGACATACAGACAGACATACAGACAGACAGAAAAACAGATAGTCAGACAAGCATACAGAATAAGCTGTAAAGACAGCTAGAAAAAGATTCTGAAGATGTTGTTTTGAAAACTTTCCAACACAAAAATATAACAATATAAAAAAAAAAGGAAAAACAAAAAGTAAAAATCAAGGAAAAAAAAAAAGAAAGACCTAAGCCTCTTTCCCATCGTTACTATTAGTAGTATTACTACCTTATCATTATCATTATTATTATTATTATTATTATTACCATTACTAGACTTCCAGTATCAAAAGAAAAGTGGAGGTAGCTAGAGAAGTCCTGACCTCCAGTATATTTCATGAAAAGGTGATTGAAAAGTGGAGAGAGTTTTGGAGTTAGTCTTGTCTGAATGTCTCTCTTCTCTCAACTTGTGTTTGTAAGCTGACAGCAGGGAAAAGGCATTTTGTTTTAATGTTAATGGCAATTACAGTGAAGGGTTGGGCCAGGGAGCTGATTTGTCTTATGTAAATAACTCCATTCATCCCTCTGGGATATTACATCACTGCACACATACATATAACTATACACACACAGACACACATACATATATATATCATATACACACACATATATATATATATATATACACACACATAGATTATATAAATGTATACATATATAATTTATATTTTATATACTTATATATGGCTATATATATATATACACACACACATAGATTATATAAATGTATACATATATAATATATATTTTATATACATATATATGGATATATATATATATATATATATATATATATATATACACACACATAGATTATATAAATGTATAATATATATAATTTATATACATATATATGGATATATATATATATATATATATATATATATAACACACATAGATTATATAAATGTATAATATATAATTTATATACATATATATGGATATATATATATATATATATATATATATATATACACACACAGATTATATTAATGTATATATATATATTTTATATACATATATATGGATATATATATATATATATATATATATATATATATACACAGACACACTGTACACTTCATATATTATATACACACACACATACACACAAACATTATATATATGTATACATGTACACACATGCACATATATACATATTATATATATACATGTATATACATGTGTGTGTGTGTGCGTGTGTGCGCACATCCGTATACAGGATGCGGTGAATAAACTGTCGTCTAAATTATACAAAAACGAAAATAACACTGATTATCTCATTTTAATAGATATATTTACCAAAATTACATAAAAATATCTTGAAATACTAAAGAGAAAATTTATTCAATAAAATGCCCATTGGCTCAAACTATGGCCTCCAAATGACTTTGGAATCACCTACAACTTTTCTAGATGGTCTCCTTGTGTAAGTTGGTGAATGCTACCATAATCCTTGCCTTCAGTTCATCTATGGTGTTACAAGGAGTTTTGTTGGTCTCTCACTCAATAGCACTCCACACATAATAATCAACCGGGTTCCAGTCTGGGGAGTTAGGTGGCTAAATATTAGGGGTGGTGTGGTCGCAGAAATTGTCTGACAGCTACGACTGGGTTCTCCTACTTGTGTGGCATGGTGCAGAGTCCTGTTGCCAGATAAAAGGGTCTTCCAGCAACCACCCTCTTGACCTAGGGCAGCACTACCTTCTCCAGACACTTGATGTAGGCCTCCAAGTTGAGTCTGAGGCTGTGCGGGAAGATGAATGGAGGCATAAAGTCACCATCACTAGTGATCACTCCAAACACCATGATGTTGACTGTATGTTTGATTTTTATCCCTCTTGGCAGATGTCCTCAGATTGCACTGTCCTTAGACTGACACCCAAACACTCAGAAATGTTTGTATTGGAGTTTCCAGCATGAATGCCAAGCAGTACAGCATGTCGTTACCAAATTTCTGGCAGTGTGAATTGTGTCATGGTGCTGTTTTTCTCTCAGATGGTGCCCAACTGACCCTACTATACTGTGTAGTTTACAAAATCAAAAACAAAGAATGCGCATATGCAAAATTAAAAATATAAAATGGCGACAATTTAACCCATTGCACCCTGTATATATATATATGTGTGTGTGTGTGTGTGTGTGTGTGTGTGTGTGTGAAGGCGCATGGCTCAGTGACTTGAGCATCGAGCTCACAAACACAAGGTAGTGAGTTTCATTCCTGGACTAGGCTGTGTGTTGTGTTCTTGAGCAAGACACTTTATTTCACGTTGCTCCAGTTAACTCAGCTGTAGAAATGAATTGTGACATCAGTGGTGTGGAGAGGGGAGGCTGGTATGCATGGGCGACTGCTAGCCTTCCACAAACAATCTTGCCCTGACTTGTGCCTCGGAGGGTAACTTTCTAGGTGCAGTCCCATGGTCATTCATGACAGAAGGGGATCCCCTCCTCATATATATATATATACTTTATTTAAAGCAGTAGAAAATTCAACAAAACCTGTTACTCTGAGTTTCACGTTGCCGTTCGTCGGACAGTTTTTGGTAGAAAAAACTGTCCGACGAACGGCAACGTGAAACTCAGAGTAACAGGTTTTGTTGAATTTTCTGCTGCTTTAAATAAAGCATGTTACTCTACCACTGGTATTTGAGTACTCTTTTTTCCACCTTGTTTCACATTTATGTGTTTACTCCAGTATATATATATATATAATATATATATATATATATATATATATATATATATATATATATGGAGTGACAGCACTAAACAGTGATTCTTAGAAATTCAAACCTGTTACCATTTCAACTATGCTTGAGGCATAGAAAGCTTTTTCACTGTCTTTTGTCATGGAGAAAATTTCTCACCATAAACAAACAGGTGTAAATAACTGATTCAGCTCACAACATCCACTAACCAGACTGTTGGATACATGTATTTCAGAATGGTTATCTGCTCTTCAGCTACAGAGACTAGAGAGGTAGACACTACAAAATGACACAAGAGACAGGTCCCTCTTTCGATATTCCCTTCATCATTCAATGACTGGTTGTACTATTCAGAGGGTTGCCATAAATAAAATACAGGGTGACAGCGTTAAGCAGTGATGTGTCTAAATACAAACTTGTTACCATTTCAAGTATGCTTGAGATACATTTGGAAATGTAAGAAAGCCATTCACTGTATTTTGTCATGACTGGTGGGAGCACTGTGAACCTGACTCGATGTACTTATACATATTTGTCTACAAGAAACTTCACACACACACACACACATATATATACAGGGTGCGATGTGTTAAATTGTCACCATTTTATATTTTTAATTTTGCATATGCGCATTCTTTGTTTTTGATTTTGTGAACTACACAGTATAGTAGGGTCAGTTGGGCACTGTCTGTGAAAAGAACAGCACCTTTACTCAATTCACACTGCCAGAAATTTGGTAGCGACACGCTGTATTGCTTGGCATTCATGCTGGAAGCTCCAATACAAACATTTCTGAGTGTTTGGGTGTCAGTCTAAGGACAGTGCAATCTGACAAGATATAGTGAATGAATTTCTTACAGGTTTAAATACATCTCAAGCATATTTGAACTGGCAACAAGTGTATATGTATATTTGTGTGTGATATATATATATGCAGAAGGTTGAAAAGGAAATCATGAAGAACATTTTAGTACCGGTTTCAGTCTTTGCAACTTTTTCAACTTAGAGTAAAACATGAAAAACAATTGAATTGTGGAAAAATTAAATTAAATGTTTTTTAAAAATATTTCCATAGTTTTCAAATGCAAGGGACATTTTCCATTTTTCTGTCTGTCTCTGTCTCTCTCTTTTACTCATTTTCACAATATTTTAAAAAATACATTTCATTTAATTTTTCCCCAATTTAATTGTTTTCCATGCTTTACGAAAAGTTGAAAAAGTCATAAAGACTGAACCAGTACTAAAATGTTCCTCATGATAAAATTATTTTAGCATTTTCTACCTAGTCTTATTTTGCTTATATCATCATTGCTTAACGTCCGTTTTCCATGCTAGCATGGGTTATATATATATTACTCTATATATATACATATATAATTATATATCAACATAAATAATACATATATATATATATATATATATATATATATATATATATATATATATATATATATATACATATATATATATATAATATATATATATATAATTACTATCATTTAATGCCTGTTGTCTATGCTGGCATATAATATATTATTCATATTATTTGACTTGGAAAATTTTATAGATTTTTTTTAAAATAATTAATTGGAATATTTTTATATTTTTACTTGAAGTAATGACATCTTCACCTCTGACTGTGTTTCCTTCTATGTCCTTGTGGCAAATATAACATCACTACCACTACCACCACCACCACCACCACCACCACCAGTACCACCACACTGCTGCACCCCCCCCCACACACACCATCATCACTTTATTACTGTTGCTATTGTTATTACTTTTATTAAAAAAAAGAAATCGTTATTATTGCTATTACTATTATTATTGTAGCTACCAGCAACACCACCACCACCACTACCATCATCATCATCATCATCACCACCACCACTACCATCATCATCATCATCATCATCACCACCACCACCATCGCCATCGTCATCATCATCATCATCATCGTCATGCAGTGTGTTTTAGTTATAGACGTCTTTATTTGCAGTCAATCTGAGGCTACCAATACAGCAAGCAACTAAACTAACTGCGTCAGGCTTCCCCTGACAACCAGCCAGCCAGCCAACCAACCAACCAGTCCAAGCCAGTAGTTCACTAAATGTCACAGCTCACCCCTTGCTCCAACTCCCTGCCCTCCAACCTCAAGCCAGACAAGTTTCAGATGTCAAACATTAAGATTTCTTTCATAGTTCTTTTGATTTAACAATACACTGGAGAAGTGGGTGGACTATATATTTAGATGTTGCTCTCAAATGGTAATTTATTCTCAGGTATCTTCGTCATCAACGTCATCATCATCATCATCATCATCATCATTTCAATCACAAACACACACACACACACAAACAAACACTATATTCTTAGTGTTTTCGTCTACTGCATGCGTGGGAGCGTGTGTTTGTGTTTGTTTATGTCTGTGGTTGTGCGTGTGCGTGTGTGATATGTTTATGTTGTTAACGGTGAAGGTTGGTTGTTTTTGATGTTCTTTGATGGTAAGATGAAAACTAGTGGATTTGGTGGATGCTACTACTATTTTAGTAGTTACAATCAGATTTCTAGCTGGTTGATATGGGACTGGTGTAAACAAAAGTTCTAGAATGTACCTGCAATATCTCATGAACAGTGAAGTTTGCATAGAAAGCATCGTTAAGAAAGAAAAAGTAAAATGCGTAAGTAGTAGATGCAGGTGTGGCTGTGTGGTAAGAACTTTGCTTCCCAACCACATGGTTCTGGGTTCAGTCCCACTGTGCAACATCTTGAGCAAAAGTGTCTCCAACTGTATATAGTCTTAAGCTGACCAACAACTTGAGAGTAGATTTGGTAGATGGATGGTGCATTGTGTACATGAGCAAAATACTCAATTTCCTGTTGCTCCAGTCCCCCTTCCAATCCGGTGGGGTGTGGTGTTCATCTGCTTACCTAGTCAGTGGGGTGGCATCATTCAAAAGCTAAAGCAATGCAAAGTGTATTGTGACCAGCGATGTGTAACATGATAATCTGGCCTGTCATGTGATCATGTGATATATATATATGTGTGTGTGTGTGTATGTGCGTTTGTCCCACACACCTGGTACATAAATGGCGTAGGTTTGCTTATATTCCTGTAATTTAGTGGCTCAGCATAAGAGACTGATAAAATAAGTAAGTACCAGGCTAAAAAAAATTAAGTATTGGGTTGATTTAGTTAACTAAACCAGTTCAAGGCGGTGCTCCAGTATGGCCACAGTCCAATGAATGAAACAAGTAAAAAAATAGAAGATAATGCAAAGGACATAGATTGCTGCTACAGCAAGCTCTAACCACGTATGGTCCCTACTGGTACATTCAATACAAATAACCACACATATCTACAAAACCCCAGAGAATACTACAACACAATTCCAAAACACTATGCGGTCAATTGACTCCAGACACACAAATACATGTACACAACACTGATACTCTAAATCAGTGGTTTTCAACCAGGGTTCCGCGGAACCTTAGGGTTCTGCCAGTACCGTCCAGGGGTTCCGCAAGAAGTTACAAAACTGCTAAAATCGGCAGTAATTTTTAATTCTCCTGTGCATAAGACTATTAAATTATTGCACAGGGTTTCCTCGAGCCAGTGGAATGTTTCCTTGGGGTTCCGCTCCTGCAAAAAGGTTGAAAAGCACTGCTCTAAATACTGGGCTGGATATAACCCCAAAGGTATTTATCTTTTAATTGTTTCAGTGAGTGAACTGTGTCCATGCTGGAGCACTTATATGATTCATTCATTACTTAACACCTAAAACTTCTTGGCACCTCTTCACCAAAGAACATAGGCTCCTGTCAAAAGACTTCTTCAGAACAGGTATATTGTCTGTCTTTTACTTGCTTCAGTCAGTCATGCTGGGGCCACTGCCTTGAAGGGCTTAGTCAAATAAATCAACCCCACAACTTAATTTCTAGGTCTAGTACATATTCTATTGATCACTTTTGCTGAACTGCTAAGTTACAAGGACATAAACAAATCAATACTGGTTGTTGAGAAGGTTGGGCAAACACAATCACAAAGACACGTGTGCACACACACACACACACACACACACATGTAAAGGTACACTGTCAAGTGGTTAGAGCAGTGTTTCTCAACCTTTTTACCATTGTGTAACCCTTAAAACAAATTACAAACCCCAAGGAACCCCTGCACAAAAAAAAATTATATACCATATCTGTCTCATATTTTTTACATTGTAGTTCATGTGGAAAAAAAAAAATATATATATATATATATATATATAGGTGCAGGATTGACTGTGTGGTCAGAAGCTTGTTTCCCAACCACATGGTTCCGGGCATGTGTCTTCAACTATAACCTCAAGCCGACCAAAACCTTGTGAGTGGATTTGGTAGACAGAAACTGAAAGAAGCTCATCGTATGTGTGTATATATGTGTGTGTGTGTATTTGTGTGTGTGTGTCTGTGTTTGTCCTCTCACCATTGCTTGACAACTGATGTTGGTGTGTTTATACACCTATAACTTAGTGGTTCAGCAACAGAAACCAATAGAATAAGTACTAGGCTTACAAGGAATAAGTCCTGGGGTCAATTTGTTTGACTAAAGACAGTGCTCCAGCATGGCCAACAGTGCTCCAGCATGGGCATAGTCAAATGACTGAAACAAGTAAAAGATATATATATATATATATATATATATATATATATATATAAATGGTTGTTATATTTTTTGATAACATAATAGGTTAGATAGGATAACGTCAATATTACAATAACCAATAATATGGTTGTGCATGTATAGTAATATTATGATCATGAAATTAGCATTAGCTTATCTCACTCTTTCTTGTGGAACCCTAGGAACCTTTTGCAGAACTCTGGTTGAGAAATGCTGGGTTAGAGTATCATGCTCGTGATTGCAAAATCGTGGTTTCGACTGCCAGACAGGCAGCATGTTGTGTTTTTGAGCAAAACACTTCATCCCATGTTATTCCAGTCACTCAGCTGTAAATGGATAACCCTGAGACAGACTGGGATTCTGTTCAAGGGAAATTTGGCCTGCCTAGCCAACAGGAAAGCATCATTTGAAAGCTATGACAATGTGAGAAAGCACATTGTGATCAGCGATATATAGCAACATCTGATAGCCTGGTCAATACAGTAAGACACACATATATATGCATATATATATATATATATGCATATATATATATATATATATATATATAATCATCATCATCATCATTTAGCGTCCGTTTTCCATGCTAGCATGGGTTGGACGGTTCAACTGGGGTCTGTGAAGCCAGAAGGCTGCATCAGGCCGAGTCTGATCTGGCAGTGTTTCTACGGCTGGATGCCCTTCCTAACGCCAACCACTTCGCGAGTGTAGTGGGTGCTTTTTACGTGCCACCTGCACAGGTGCCAGACGGAGCTGGCAAGGGGCCACGAACGGATGGTGCTTTTATGTGCCACCGGCACGGGGGCCAGGCGAGGCTGGCAACGGACACGAATGGATGATGCTTTTACGTGCCACCGGCACGGAGGCCAGTCGGGGCGGTGCTGGCAACGGCCACAAACGGATGGTGCTTTTTACGTGCCACCGGCATGGGGGCCAGGTGAGGCTGGCAACGGAAAGGGTATCTTGGCCGTAGAAAATCTGCCTCAACAGAATTCATATGATTCATGCAAGCATAGAAAAGTGGATATTAAAACGATGATGACAATAGTGATGATAATTTACTGACTTCAGTTGACATGCCTTTGGACTCCAGAGAAAATCATAATTGCTTTGAAATTGTGAAGGTTAATGTCACTCTCAAGTGCCCCATACAAAAAAAAAAAAAGGATTTATTTGGGACAGTCAATCTCACTAGGAGCCTTAGACCTCTTTACCAACTATATCTTTAGCTGTGATACAAGTTTTGTCAGATCTTTCATGTTGACCTTTTTGGTGTAACTCAGTCAGAAATACACATACACACACACATATACATACACACACAAAAAAAAAAAAACTAAAATACCATCACACTTTCTACAATTGATGGGCCTTACAATATCTGATGACCTTTCATGGTAACCACACAAAAACAGTAAAGTACAGTAAAGACTCGATGACAAAGGCCATTGTTTTCTATTCAGAGAGCAACATTGAACAGTTAGTTTGACCTACACTATAGTACATCTACAGATCTAGGATTGTGATGATTCTCCTCCCACCATCGCCACCAGTGTCACCACTGCAGTCACTACCACCCACACATCCTGGACAGTGAGCCCAAACTACAAAAGATAAATCATTTTCTAAATTTCATTTTCACAGGGGTTTTTTTTATGCCCCAGTTTATGAGGGTTATAAATGCTACACTTACTGCTCCCTTTCCCTATATATTTATGCATATATAGGTTAAGACATATTTAATGATTATTAAAAAGCTGTATCACACACTCCTTAATGTATTTATTCTAGGTTTTCAGTGGTTTATGACTAAATATATTTTCATTTGCATGATTGTCTAATTACCATACAGCTGCATTCCATACTGCATTATTCTGTATATGACGTATAATTCTGTGTGTGTGTGTGTGTGCATATGTGTGTGTGTGTGTGAGAGAGAGAGGGAGCAAGTGGGTGTGTGTGTAGATGTACATACAGTTACATCACATGATGCAGTCCTTAGATCAGTTGGATCCCTTCAAACCATCTGACCCATAGCAGCATAGAAGATTGATGATGATGATGACGATGATGATGATGATCATCATCATCATCATCACACACATATATAGGTCCATCCCATGCCAGCATGGAAAAAAGATGTTAAAGGGTGATGATATTGATGACGATGATGATGATATATGTATGTATGTATATATGTATGTATATATATATACACACACACACACATATATATGTATGTATTGTATATATATATATAATATATATATATATATATATATAATATATATATATATACACACACATATATATATGTATGTATTGTATATATATATATATATATATATACATATATATACACACACATATATATATACATACACATATATATATGTATGTATATATGTATGTAAGTATATATATATATATATATATATATACACACACATATATATATGTATGTATGCATATATATATATATTCACTCACACCCACACATATATACACATATAGAGCTGTATATGTGTGTGTCTATGTATATATTACTCTGAATAGTGACAGGGTGAATCATCAGCTTCAAATATAATAAAAAAACTCGACCAAGAGCATTGAGTATGCTTTCTGCCATTAGTGTACACAGACACACAGACACACACATACACACACACACACACAAAGCTGCTGCCTGGTGTAGCTCAGTCTCATTGGAGGTGTACTTAACCAGACTGCCCTCCACTTCCTAAAAAGAAAAATACAGTAAAGTATTTAGGGCAGTGAATTCAGCCACAGAAGGTAGATATCCTAATTGGATGTTTTATAATATCAAATCCCCCAAGCCCATCACTTCCACCAAGGAAGGAAATTAAGATTTTCAGAATTGAGCAACATCCCAATTCACAGAATTGACACTGCATTACAATACATTCAAGAAAATAATTTAAAATGTTTATTGAAAAAACATAATAGCCAAGCAACATGGGGGAAAAAAATAATACAACCCTGTTTACTTACACTATTAAAATAGCCAACCTAATAAAAGCTAGAGATAATAGGCACAGAGGTGGCTGTGTGGTAAGAAGCTGGCTTCCCTGCCACATGGTTCTGGGTTCAATCCCACTGTGTGGCACTTTGGGCAAGTGTCTTCTACCAGAGCCTCAGGCCAATCAAAACCTTGTGATTGGATCTGGTAGACGGAAACTGAAAGAAGTCCATCGTATATATATATATAATATATATATATATAATATATATATATATATATAGGAGGAGAATTCACAAAAAAAACAAAAGACAAAGACAGGTGGTGTAGACAATAAACAGAGGTATAAGTTTAATGGTCGGGAAGTGAAAAAGTTTTTAATGTTTCGAGCCTACGCTCTTCCACAGAAAGAAACAAGGAGAAAAAATACACATGTGTATATATATACACATATATATATATACATATATATATATATACACATACATACATGTATGTATGTATGTATGTATGTATGTATGTATGTATTTATGTGTGTGCGTGTATCTGTGTTTGTCCTCCCACCATCACTTGACAACTGGTGTGTTTATGATCTCATAACTTAGCAGTCCAACAAAAAAAGGCCAATAGAATAAGTACTAGGCTTACAAAGAATAAATCCTTGGGTCAAGTTCTTCAACTAAGGCGGAGTTCCAGCATGGCCTGCAGTCAAATGACTGAAACAAGTAAAAGAATTAAAAAATAAAAACCTCTAACAAAGCACACAGCACTACAGGTGCAGACAGGGCTCTGTGGTGAGAAGCTTGCTTTGCAACGACATGGTTTTAAGTTCAGTTCTACTGAGTGACACCTTGGGCAAGTGTCTTCTACTATAGCCTCAGGCTAACAAAAGTCTTGTGAATGGATTTGGTAGAGAGAAAGTGAAAAAAAGCCCATTATTTTCATCATTGTTTAACCCTTTAGTGTTCACATTATTCTGCCAAAACTAATCCTTTTTATTCACATTGTTTTGAACTAATCATGCATTATCTTGTGGCTATGAGATTTTGATGAGGTAGCTGTTAATTTTTAAAATGATATTGTAGGGTTGGTGTGAGAGACCAGATCTGGCCAGTTTGAACATAAAACAGGCAGAATACTTTTGGCTGGATATGGCCAGTTTAAATGCTAAAGGGTTAACATCTGTTTTCCATGCTGGCAGGGTTGGACGATTTGACAGGAGCTGGTCAACCAAGGTGCTGTTCAGACTCCAGTTGTCTATTGTGGCATGGTTTCTATGACTGGTTGTCCTTCCTAATGCCAACCACTTTACAGAGAGTGCTGGGTGTCCTTTATATGACACCAGTACGAGTGTGTTTACACAGCACTGACATGAGTGCATTTTATGTGGCACGTGCGCCTGTAAAGGACATGCCTGTATGTATAGGAGACTGCGATTTTACTTAGATTCACACAGCTTCAAGCTAAATAAAACTGCAGTCATTCATCCTGATGTATGTGTGTGTATGTGTGTCTTTGTGTTTTTCACCCACCAAACCTTTTTATCTAACATAGATAAAGACAGGTGGCACGTAAAAAGCACCATCCGTCCGTGGCCATTTGCCAGCTCCGTCTGGCACCTGTGCGGGTGGCACGTAAAAAGCACCCACTACACTCACGGAGTGGTTAGTGTTAGGAAGGGCATCCAGCCGTAGAAACACTGCCAGATCAGACTGGGCATGATGAGCCTTCTGGCTTCACAGACCCCAGTTGAACCGTCCAACCCATGCTAGCATGGAAAGCAGATGCTAAATGATGATGATGATGATGATGATGATAGACCACCAAAACAAGTAGTAAAATACTTTGGAAACTAATTAGCAACATCAACAATTGTGAAAATGGCCACACCCATATCACATAACATACTAAAAAAAATCTGACCAAAATACACATACTATAATACATTTCCAAGTATCAGTCATCAAAATCTGCTGCAAGAAGACAGGAAAACCAAACACAGAATATACACTTTCCGCGTAGACTGTGACAATACGGACACTTCCTTCCATTAGACAAGAGCAAAGTATCAGAGAAGTTCTATAACTCAAAATCATTAGTGGAGGGTGGGCAGGGGGCTATCAAATTTAATTATAGACTTAAAGTGTGTAGGGAATGAGACAATAATTGAACTTAGCAACATCTTTAACCACTCATATAACCTGACCTCATTACCAATTAGAAGCTGAAGAGAGTTTAAGATCAATACTGTCAATTCTGTTCTGAACACTTGTTTAGCATATGAGGCCTGATTAAAAAGTATCAGGACTGTTGCTATGGTGACAGAGCTGAAGTACCCAGAGTGAAGGTACTTAGCACAAATGGGACCTTGAGTTCTACTGTACATGCACACTAAGTTATAACATCCTCACTCACTTCTGTTGTTTATAGCAGTACTTAGAAGTAAAGTAAAGTGTGGTCACCTCACGAAGATTGGGTTTCAGGTAGGGAGGATCTCCTCAACTGTGTTGAGGAAAATGAAACCTTTTTGAAAATGGTCATAACAGGTGATGAATCATAGGTGGCTATGATCCCAAAACCAAGGCTCAGTCTTCACAGTGCAAGACCCCCAACAAGATTTCAAGATGTTGAGGAAATCCAAGAGAATGTGGTGAGGCAGCTACCACCAAAAAAGGAGTTCCAGGAATGTTTTCATCAATAGAAATAATGCTGGATAAAGCATGTAGCTTCAGAAAGGGACAACTTTGAAGGAGATTAAATGCCAAATCTGACAAGATGAAGCAATCATCTATATATATATATAGATAACCGAAGAGATGGGTGTGGATTCCCACCTCGGCATCCGAAACTCAAGAGTTTTATGTTGGCTACTGAATAATTGTCACATGGTGGCACGTAAAAAGCACCATCCGATCGTGGCCGTTTGCCAGCCTCGTCTGGCACCCGTGCCGGTGGCACGTAAAAAGCACCCACTACACTCACGGAGTGGTCGGCGTTAGGAAGGGCATCCAGCTGTAGAAACATTGCCAGATAAGACCGGAGCCTGGTGCAGCCTTCTGGCTTCCCAGACCCCAGTTGAACCATCCAACCCATGCCAGCATGGAAAGCGGACGTTAAACGATAATGATGATGATGATGATTATTTTACAGATATATATATATGTATATACACACACACATTCTAATTGCCTTCTCCTTTCCCACATCTCTCACCCCCCCCCCCACACACACACTATTGCAACCTATATTTACCCATCATTCCCTCTCTTCTATTCACCTTTTGTGCCTTGATGCCACACTCTAACACCTTCCCCTCACCACCTTTATCTCTTTCCAGCTCTATTCCAACTATTCCCCTATCCTTCACCCTTACATAATGCAAGGTAGCCATATACCTCCATCAACATGAAACCTGTTACTCTCCCTTCTTTCATACTTTAACCTCTTGACATCTAGCACAAACCCACCTTTCTCTCTCTACTATACTAGTACTACTCAGTCAAAGGGTCTATTAAGTCTTGCAATTAACATGGCAACCCCACTCATGCTGGTACTATGAAAGAAGGGGGAAGTCAATTAAATCAACCCCAGTACACAACTGGTACTTAATTTATTGACCCAGAAAGGATGAAAAGCAAAGTTGACCTCGGTGGAATTTAAACTCAGAACATAAAGACAGACAAAATACTGCTAAGCATTTCACCCTAAGATGAAAATGCAGCTCAAAGGTCACTGCTTGAACACTGCTGTTGAGATATAGAGCAAACCGCAGAAGGTCCTCATCTCTCTTACAGAAAACAACTTCCAGGCCAGATTCCAAATGTGGCAAGAATGCTGGGAACAGTGTATTGCTGCACAAGGTGACTATTTCAAAGGAGATGATGTTAAAACTTAGGTAAATAAGTTATGTTTTATTAAACATAACTAGACCATGAACCTTTTGATACCATCTTGTATATACACCCAGAACACGCTCATAGCTTACGAGTGAAATTTAGGATTTCTCAGTTTTCTGTGAACTGATTTTGATAAAACTTTTCCCAGCTGGTTTGTACACTATGGCAACACCATTGTTATACTTTCATTATTCTGTGTAACGTCCTTTCTTTTTTATTTCAGATTCTTCAGTTTTTGGATGAACCATACTAATAGCTCTTGAATGAAAATAGCCCATCTAGACATTTTTTTTTCAGAAAATGAAGGGTAATGATACATATTAAGCATACACTGAGTACATATTTAACAGAAAACCTTAATAATATTATAACATTTATTGACATAATGAATTATTTAGCCACATGAGTGCCATTTCGAAGGATAACTTAAAAAACCCTATTAGTCATAGAATCTGTGAATTTCTTAATATTAGCAGGTTGGACTGCCTTTGCTGCAGTTTTGATGGTCATCCATATGACATCTTTCGATGTAAACTGGCGTCCATTGGCATAAACATCTTGTTTAATGATGGACCAAAGATTTTTGATACGGTTGAGATCCAGAGATGCTGGTGGACATACCACCAACCTTCCACCTTGTATGCCGTAAGGCCCTAGTAATGTTTGGGTAGTCCTAGAAGAGTGGGAGGGAGCATTGTCATGCATGAATACAAGATTTCTTAGAAGTGATAGTGGTATATCATCTAGCTAGGGATCCAAGACCTCCTTCAGGAGATTGCAGTAGGTGGCTGTGGTCACTTTAACCCCTTCAGGCACCCTGACTGGGCTGCAATATGACTCCTCCACCCTGTTGTTGATGTCATCTCCAAAATAGATCCAACTGTCAGGTCTGTCAAGGGTCGCCCTGGTTTCATCAGTGAACAGAACACTATTCATGTCTAATATTATACTTTTGGGCCCATTGAAACCTCAAACTCTTGTGACGGGGTATTAAAGGAGGCAGAAGGAGGTAGCTTCAGGGGTTCATGTACAGAAGCCATGGTCCCAAGGATGCAATTTCTGGTGGTTTTTGGTACATGAGTAAGTCCAGAGGTGATGAAAATGGCTTTGCTTGTTTGTCCAGCTTTCCCACATAACTTGCAGCCAATATTCCTTAAATCCCTAGCTGTCACAGTCTTGGAGGTCACACAATTGGATTGCTTCTTTCTTGGCGAAAGGTCCTTCAGGAATCATCTGTGTCCACATGATGACCTAACTTCTCCACAATGACAAGAAGAGAGGTGCCTTTAGCACTTTCCTTGATGATGACAGCCTTTTCTTCAGCATTAAGACCTTTTCCACGTCCCTTTGTTCTTAGAGAGAAAAGACACTATTAGTGTAGTTCACCCAAAAACTGAAGAATCTGAAATAAAAAAGAAAGGACGTTACACAGAATAATGAAAACATAACAATGGTGTTGCCATAGAGTGGAAACCAGTTAGGAAAAGTTTTATCAAAACTGATTCAGAGAAGACAGAGAAATCCTAAATTTCACTCTAAAGCTATAAGCATAGTTCCGGGTGTACGTGTATATATATATATTTGAGTAATTGAATGAATTATCTTATTAAGGATAATTCGAAAGATAACCGATACCTGGGTAGCAAATTCACATCAGAAAGAACACGGTTGAAGCTACGTCCATAGGGCATAGACTACATGTCTTCGTGCGGAAATTTGTATGTTTATTTTAAAATTATAAGTATATGAAAGAATGGAGTTGAACAACTAGTTAACAAATATCCTTTATTCTCGACATATGTTTCGAAGACTGCATATTCCTAATTCTGAAGGAATAAGGAGTACATTATGCAGATTTCTCATCAGGAAAATCAAGGAACTTATGTCGACATCAAAATGCACAAAAAACTTTTAGCTGACCGCTCTCAAGTCGTTCAACTCCATTCTTTCATATACTTATATATATATATATATATATATATATATATATATATATATATATATATATATATTATATATATATATTTATTTATTTATTTATTTATATATATATGCTTATTGTTGTTTATCAAGTTCAATGATGATCATCACCTTTAACTGTGAAGCTTTTGTTGACTGTACTTCTTCAGGAGATAACAAAAACAATGTCAGTGTGGAACTTGAGAAAAATCTTCCATATTTTTACTGTTCCACTTACAGAAAAAGATATTGACCAGCAAATGCACATAGCAACTACAATATGTAAGTGGAACAGTAAAAAATATGGAAGATTTTTCTCAAGTTTGTAGTTGCTATGTGCATTTGCTGGTCAATATCTTTTTCTGTAAATGCTAGCTTTTCCAGTTGTCACTTAAACAGTTTACCAATAAAACCAAGTACACCAATTATTATTGGTATAAATGTGAATTTATAATCAAAGTGCAGAAGCTAAAGGTTTCATAGTTATCCACTCTGCCTTTCATTTTCAAAAAGATATTCACATCAGCAGGGCAGGTAACCTATATGACAATGCATACCATTTACTTGTCTGTCCTAAATAACCATATCCGGCCTGTTATGTTTGTACAAGTGCATGTATTCAGCCTTTTCTTATAAAGTACAATTTGTTATGGGTATTAAAATGCTCTGCACTTTTAATAGCTGTAACTAATTGTATTACAGAAGAAAGAAACTGCATAAATGGTGTATACTTAGAATTTAGTATTGAATTATCTTCTGTCTTTTCTCTTTTGCTTGTATTCAGTCACTAGACTGTAGCGATGCTGGGGCACCACTTTGAAGAATGAGTCAACCCCAGTACTTAATTTCATTTTTTTGTAAGCCTGTTACTTAATTCATTGGTCGGTCTCTTGCTGAACTGCTAAGTATCGGGGATGTAAACACACCCACCAACAATGATTAGTAGTGAGGACAAACAGAGACACAAAGACACACACACACACACATATATACATGGCAAGATTCTGTCACTTTTTGCCAACCAAATCCACTCACAGGACTTTGGTGGGTCCAAGGTTATAGTAGAAGACACTCACCCTAGGTATCATACAGTGGGACTGAACTTGGGACCATATGCCACATCTATGCCTTGCTGAGACCCCCTTCGGTCATGACTGTCCATGGGATTGCACTTAGAAAGTTACCCTCCCAGGTACAAGTCCAGGCAAGGTTGTTTATGGAAGACCAGCAGTCACCCATGCATAATGGCCTCTCCTCTCCACGCCACCTATTTTATCCAAGGGAAAGGCAAAGGCCGATACAGCTTGGCACCAGTGACGTCGCAACTCATTTCTACAGCTGAGTGAACTGGAACAATGTGAAATAAAGTGTCTTGCTCATGAACACAACACACAGCCCAGTCCGGGATTTGAGCTCACAACCTCATGATCGTAACCTCGATGCTCTAACCACTGAGCCATGCACCTTCACATATATGCCTATAATTGTAGAAATTGGGGGGGGGGGGTCAAACAATTAGACTTTCTAAATATATTCATTTAATGTCTGTTTTTCCTTGCTAGCATGGGTCAGGAAGGTATGTATTTGAGGTAGGATTTTACAGTCAGATGCATTTCTTGTTGCCAACGCTTACCTTTTTTCAAGATTCTTTTATTCTATGAATTTTTGAAAGTGTAAAGTGATTGGTGATAATGTCAATACCAAGTGATGTCAACATTCACACACATTCTCATGCATACAAACATATATATGAGAGGGATGAAAGGAATGGTTGTATGCAGGATGGGAGAGGCAACAGAAAGAGCTTCTTGCTGGTTATGGGGCAAAAGAGAGGAATTAAGCTGGAAGCCAGAAGGAGATAATGAATAGTGATTTCCCACCAAGGGTAGGGTGTTATGGTTCAGGCTCAAAACACCTGACGATTGTGAGATTCTGTCCGACAACATCACTTCCTTCTGGCCAAAACTCCGATCACTCTGATGAGTGGAAAAGAAGCACCTTCTTTTTTATCCTTCTCTTCTCCACTTTTGCCCGACCTTACCTTGAATACTGCTGTCCACTGTGGTCTCCCTACACGAAATGGAATATTATGAAAGTTGAAGCTCCCCAAAGGTCAATCACGAAAAAGATAGATGGCATGTCAGACCTCAACTACTGGGGTCGACTGAAAAAGCTGAAACTGTATTCACTCCAACGACGCCATGAACGCTACATTATCTGTATGATGTGGAAAATATTCCATCAGCACTGTCCAAATGATGTTGGTATCACCTTCAAAATACATCCAAGGCTTGGACCACGTGCCATCCGTCCACAACAAAAATCTAAATCGTATCTCATAACAACAATACGGCACAATTATTTCACCTCAATTGGACCCGCTCTCTTCAACATTAAACCAGGACACGTCAAAACAGAAACTGACCACACAAAATTCAAGAAGTCTTTGGACAAATTCCTTCAAACAGTCCCGGACAAACCACCCACACCCGGATATGTCTCCGCAAACAATAACTCTCTGCTCGAATGGGCCTTGGTGTCCAAATCCTGAATTGAAAGACTTCGCCAGGTGGTGCTATTAAGTTAGACATGGCCTGGGCCAATACTGGCCAAAACCTTTCTAAGTTATTCTAAGTTATTATACATACATACATACATACATACATAAGCAGAATTTGATTTGTTTACAGTTTCATATAAAAACTTGTGCTATTTTCAGAATGTTGACAACACATGCAGTCACACACAAAATGATAACTTCCAAATCCTGTTTCCTGACTGGATGAAAATGATCAAACTTTAAGCCTCTTAACTTTTTAAAAATATTTTTCTGGAAAAAGTGAAATAACTCCAGCAGTTCAGCTTGGAAAAGTATATTAATGCGCCAAATTAAAAAATTTTTGATAAACTTTGATTTTTGAAATGCTGGCAGCCAAACCAACTAGTTATACATATATGTATGTATGTATGCCATCATCATCATCATCATCATTTCAATGTCCACTTTTCTATGCTTATATGGGTCAGATGAAATTCAGTGAGGTAGATTTTCTTTGGCTAGCTACCATTCAGAAGAAAGTGTTCATTATCATCAGAGATATATAAAACTGTAATGATTACCGAAATTAATCAGTTCTCAACTCCATACTTAAAATGAAGTAAAAATTATCTGCTTATTAGAATCAAAACTCTGGATATTGTTATCAAAGCATCAACATAAACTGTACTCATTATTCATTTATTTCAAGATATAGTACTATTGTACAACATCAATCATCCTTAAGGACAGGAGTGAGTGCAAAGTAGAACATCAACCAGGATTCTGGTTTTCTCTTGGAATTCGTGAGAGCACCCAAGCAATGAAACTGATTTTTAAAAATTTATTTACACTATGTTTTCTAGAGAATTTAAAGTGGTGACAGGCGAGTATTACCCCCACCATTCTCCTCGTCATGATGATAGAAGTAAATATGGAGTAAAAATTTGTCTTTGCAAAACAAACTAAAAATACTGGAGTGCTATGTTAAGTTGCCCCAAAATGAGTCAACACAGAACTGCTGTTTATTTAGAAAATTCACTGCCACTAATGTGTATAAAACAAAAAAGAACGGAAAGACAAAGTAAAAGAGAAGCAAGTCTGACATTGAAAAATCAGCACTTACTCATAGGAACACAGATACTAAGAGAGTATGATCTGGTAAAGATAGTTCAGTTGAGTCAGCATTGCAAATTTGGTTTAGAAATGCTGGTGAAAAGAATGCTTGAATTAATGAACAGCTGAGGCATCAAAAAGCAGAAGAATTTGTAAAGAAATGGGTAAAGAAAAATTTTTGCACCAACTGATGGATTGTTTAACAGGCGGAAAAACGCAAGAGAATATTGTGTGCAAAAATGTGTTCATGGTGAGGAAAAAGTGCCATTTTTTTTTTTTTTTATCAGTCATGAATTGAGACAGAATGTCCAAAAATTATAGCTGAGTATCATCTTGAGAATGTTTGCAACATAGACAAAGCTGGGTTATATTTCCATGCAATGCCAGAACATACTTATTTGTTTAACCTTTTTTTTTTTTGTTTTTGTACAGCAGGGATTGCCACCCCCCTGCCGGAGCCTCATGGAGTTTTAGGTGTTTTTGCTCAATAAACACCCACAACGCCCGGTCTGGGAATCGAAACTGCGATCCTACAACCGTGAGTCTGCTGCCCTAACCACTGGGCCTATCTGAGACTGTCCCTGATTGTATGATATGAACTTCCTATTTTTTAAATGATCTCACTTAAATCCTTCCCTCAAAACTTCATGTTAGTTTATGTCAGGGGTTCTCAAACATTTTTTATCTATCGACCCCTTTGATCATTATTTTATTCTGGTGGACCCCCATTGCCATTCAATGTTTAAAAACTAGTTTTATAGAAACTTCTTTAAAACAAAATCCTATTTTGTTTTTCACACATTAAGCTATGTAGGTTGAACTATGAAAAACATTTGAGAAAGAAACCTCGCTATTTCTTGCAATACATACCAATACATAGATCTAAAGCAAAGTGCTTTCAAGGGCCCTTTGGATCCTCAATTTACTATTTTATGGCATAGACCCTACAAAATCTTATATGAACCCTCAGGGGCCATATGGACCCCAGGTGAGAACTACTGGTTTATGTTCCAAACATCAGCTTAATGACAATGTTATTTTACCAAATTCTTTATTATTTAAAAAAAAAGACAATGCCTTTCAAAAGAAGAGCGGTGATGAAAGGGTTAAAAATGAAGATGCCATAGGGTTTAAATCTTTGAAGATAGCAAGTAATAGCTTGATGTTGTGCTAATATGAAAGGAGAGAAATGAATGCTTCTAGTGACTGGGAAAAGCAAAAATCCTTTAAAAATTTTAAAAGTATCAATAGTTTACTTGTTCATTTGTTCTAATATGTAAATAAGAACACTTATTTTTAACAAGTTGCTGAAGTAAGATTTAGAGTTAAGCAAAATATTGTCTTGTCCATATCTCAAAGGGATCAGGTAGTGTACTTTTTAAAAAGGTTTTGCAAGTTCAAATCTCATGTGTCCATATTATTGGTATTGGACTACCTACTACCAACACTGTTTTCACTTACTCAGTCATAGTATGGGATTCAGTCTCTCACTACAACAACCCAGTCACCTTCCTCCACTGACCATTACCTATTTCTTTATTACCCACAAGGGGCTAAACACAGAGGGGACAAACAAGGACAGACATAGGTATTAAGTCGATTACATCGACCCCAGTGCAACATCACTACAACCATCACCATCATTACTATCATTGCTGTTAATGCACTGCTTATAATCATTATACTAAATGTAGCAAGATCAAGGAAGCCAGTGCGCCAGCTAGCTAGATGTAGTAGTTAGTCATATGGTAATAATGATGGGTGGAGGCGCAATGGCCCAGTGGTTAGGGCAGCGGACTCGCGGTCATAGGATCGCGGTTTCGATTCCCAGACCGGGCGTTGTGAGTGTTTATTGAGCGAAAACACCTAAAGCTCCACGAGGCTCCGGCAGGGGATGGTGGTGATCCCTGCTGTACTCTTTCACCACAACTTTCTCTCACTCTTACTTCCTGTTTCTGTTGTACCTGTATTTCAAAGGGCCGGCCTTGTCACTCTCTGTGTCACGCTGAATATCCCCGAGAACTACGTTAAGGGTGCACGTGTTTGTGGAGTGCTCAGCCACTTACACGTTAATTTCATGAGCAGGCTGTTCCGTTGATCGGATCAACCGGAATCCTCGTCGTCGTAACCGACGGAGTGCTTCCATCCAATAATGGTGGATAGCAGTTGCTGTGGTGATGAAATCAAGTGCTGGTGCTATATGAGGAGATACAATTTGATAAGTTTGTTATATAGCTGATGGTATTGGTTGTGTGTGTGTATATATATATATAAAGTTAATCCAAACAAGAAAACACAAAAAAACAAAACAACGCGAGGACGTGGAACAAATATAGTATTATTGGACGCTCAGGAAAGAAGGAGGGTTTAACGTTTCAAGCGGAGCTCTTCGTCGGAAACATAGGAGAAGAAAAGATCCAGAGAAGGGAAGACAGAGGAAAAAAATCGCCAACGGTACACACGAGGTCACATTTTGGGTCAGTACCATGTAAAAAGCACACGTGGTTGTGTCAGTTAAAAGCACCTGTGTGGTACCACATGGAAGTGCTCATGTGATGCTGCATAAGGGTGCTCATGCAGTGCCACATAAAAGCACCCAGCACACTTTGTAAAGTGGTTGGCATTAGGGAGGACAACCAGCCATAGAAACGATGCCAAATGAGACTGGAGTCTGGTGCAGCTCCCTGGTCAAATTGTCTAACCCATGCCAGCATGGACAATGGATGTTAAATGATGATGATGATGTGTTATCATTGCACCATTGCCATGCTGAGGCCCCACCTTGAAGGGCTTCTTTAATCAAATGAATCGACTTCTTTCTTTTGTTGAACCAATAAGTAACAGGGAGATAAACAAACCAACACCAGTTATCAGGTAATGGTACAGGATAAAATCACACGCACACACACATATTTACATATGATGGGGTTCTTTCAGTTTCCATCTACCAAATCCACTCTCAAGGGTTTGGTTGGCCAGGAGCTATAGTATATAAACAGGCATCACATTCGGTTAGAATGGCGTATTGGTGTTGTTTCTCTTTTTCATCTTATTCATTAACAGTGCAGTTTTGCCTGCAATGTTATATGGTAGTGAAACATGGGCTACCAGAAGAGCAAAGACTGGTAACGGCTCAAAGAGCCATGGAAAGGTCAATGCTTGGTATCTTGTTGAGAGAGCACATAAGTAGCAAGATCTTCAGAAAGAAGTCCAGCATGAGAGATGTCATCGCAGATTATACATGCAGCAAGTATAGATGGGCTGGACACGTCGCCCGGCTCACCAATAATCGGATATCATGCTGCTGCTTTACAATTTCTTTGTTGTCCATCAGCATTTGATGTTGTAGTTCGTCCCTGCAGGTGGGATCACAGAATTAAAATCTCTATTATTTAATAAATAGGAATTTAAACCAAAGGTTCTCTATATGACAATCTATGGCAAGTGCCTCAGTAGCAGAGATAACCAATGTAGAAATATTGTTTTGTTTTGTCTATTAGGCGCAGGAGTGGCTGTGTGGTAAGTAGCTTGCTAACCAACCACATGGTTCCGGGTTCAGTCCCACTGCGTGGCATCTTGGGCAAGTGTCTTCTGCTATAGCCCCAGGCCGACCAATGCCTTGTGAGTGGATTTGGTAGACGGAAACTGAAAAAAGCCTGTCGTATATATATATATATATATATATATATATATATACGTGTTTGTGTGTCTGTGTTTGTCCCCCTAGTATTGCTTGACAACTGATGCTGGTGTGTTTACGTCCCCGTAACTTAGCGGTTCGGCAAAAAGAGACCGATAGAATAAGTACTGGGCTTTACAAAGAATAAGTCCCGGGGTCGATTTGCTCGACTAAAGGCGGTGCTCCAGCATGGCTGCAGTCAAATGACTGAAACAAGTAAAAGAGTAAAAGAGTAAAGAGTATTGCTGTTTTTATTGCTGAGAGTTTGCACAAAGGAGTGATGGAATTTCCATATCTCGTGAGATGCAGAAGCAAACGATTTTAATACAAGCCATCTTTGCGAGAATTGGCAACATGCAATTGAGTGAGAGACTATAAAACAAAAGCAACATCAATATTATTAACCGAATTACAAGGCAAGTGGAACAACAACAACAACGGTAGTTATTATAACAATAATCGGGAGAAAATTGTCTATAGTAATAATAGTGGAAATATAGTCAATGGAATTTCATATTAGCAACTGCAACAACAACAACAGCAACAAACAATAAAATTGACAATGATGACATCGACATTAATAGAAGAGAAATAACGGCAGAATAGAGGGTCTGTTATTGAAATTGCAGCTGATGAAAGATGATAGAAAAATGGATCAGAGGAAGTGGAAGAGTTTTAAGCGCTTCTACTGTGTGCTGGTAAGGTTTATATAATGATAATAAAACTATGAAAAGCTAACCAAAGTTCATTGATAGGGAAAACTAAAAGAAATGTAAAACATTATTGGAGATTAAGGAGAAAAAACAAATATATGGCAAAATGGATCTAAAGATAGAAAAAGACAAGAAAAAATAAATGATAAAGCAAATAGCATTGTAAACACATTCAAAAAACAAGCATGTGTTCTAGACATGTTGTGATGAAATTATGGTTGAATTGACACACAACATGTATAAGCAGTGATAACAGAGTTGTGTACACTGAGTGAAATATTGGGTGGTTTATACACACACACATGTACATACATACATACATATATGTATGTGTGGGTGTGTGTTGTATGAACCACCCAATATTGCATGTTTCGCATAGCCTATACAACTCAGTTGTCACTGCATATATATGTCATGTGTCATTCAAGGAGCTTTCATCAACTGACAATGTAGAAGGTATATTCAAGGAGCTTTCATCAACTGACAATGTAGAAGGTATGTACTATGTACAAGTGCTTGGTTCGGTTTACCACTAAAACTCCGGCTTCAACTGCAATCGAAAAATGTTGTGCTGAAACTGCCAACCAAAGACAGCTAAAAATGGTTTCCCAATGAGCAGGTAAAACATTTGGCATCACTCAAAAAAGATTAAAAAAACCCATTTAATCTAGATAGAGAATGTAAACATGTAGGGTCTCTTACAGCTGTTTCTAGAATAGCCAAAAATGTGGATCATGAAATTGAGTAAGGGTTCCATAAGCTGAGTATACAGTCATCAGAGAGGAAGAAGCCGGAGAAATGGAAAAACGAAGAAATATCCCCAATTGATGATAATATTACATTCCAGTTTACTCAAAAATGAGTAAGGATTCCGTGAGCTGAGTAAATAGTCATCAGAGAGGAGAGGAGTCAGAGAAATGGAAAAATGAAGAAATATTCTCAATTGAAAGACATTAGTACATCCGAGTTTGTCAAAAATGACACAATGATCAAGATGGAATGTTCTCATTGCTGGAAAGAAATGAAGTGGACATGCTTTGGCGGATGCATGGAGTTACTATGGTATGACCACAAGCAGAAATGAGCAGAGAGAAGACACGCAACCACTTTACAGTACGGTGCAATCACTACACTGGGGGCTTTTTTTCATGATACCAGTGCTAGTGAAGTTGCCTTGCAAATGACAAAAGAAGAAACGCTATACTAGAAGAAGAAATGCAAGATTATTTTAGGCTGGTGGTAAAAGGATGATGAGAGGAACATATACTGATTGTTGAAACAGTATGGTATTGGAGGGGGGGGAAAAAGTGAAGGGCAAGGTAGAAAAGTGGACTCTAGTGGCTTCCCATAATATGGAGGTGGAGTAAATTTGGACAGAAGGGGAGGTTGAGAGGGTGATGTGGGGACAAGGATATATATATATACACACACACATACAAAAATATACACACATATATATATATATATATAAATATATATATATATATATATAAAGGGAAAGTTTACGAAAATAAACAAAGGTCGAAGGCAGGTGGAGTACAAACAAACAAATGTATTAGTATAACGCTCAGGAATAGAAAAAGTCTTTTACGTTTCGAGCCTACGCTCTTCGACAGAAAGATACACAGAAAAAAACGAGGAGAGAAAAAAATGCGTGTAGGAGTTAACGATCTATCATGGCATCCTTACTTCAGACAGTGGTCAGATGTGAGAGGGACAGTAGGGGAGATAACAGGGTCAAGTGACTTCAAATATGAAGGTGCCCCCAACACAAAGGTACGTGTGTGTATAAGAGAGTATGTATGTGCATGTGAAAGAGGGCTAGTGGTCTGGACGTGTGTGTGTATGTATGTGTGGGTGTGGAGATGTGGGGATGGGTGTGTGGGTGGTGTGTTGTGATGTGATATGTGTATGTATGTGTAGGTGTAAAGATGTGGGGATGGGTGTGTGGGTGGTGTGTTGTGATGTGATGGGTAATGTTGTATGGTGTAGTGTGGTGTGATGATGTGGGGAGGTGGGGGAGGCGAGAGTGGGGAAGGCGGGGGAGGCGAGAATATATATATATCCACGTATATATATATATACATATGTATACACACACATACATATATATATACTTATATGCACACATACACACACAAGATATAAGCGAAGTATTAGTAAATAAATACTTCTAGACTATGTGTAATTTGCAGTATCAATTACTTTGGAATTTGATTCAAGCAAACTGTTAACAAGAAAAGTCTTGAAATAGGTGGTAGCATTATGCACTTTAAATCTAAACAGAACTTTCCTTGTCACATTTAGACACAATTAAGTGTCAGTAGTCACTTTGGAACTATTTTTACTAGATGTGGAGAATGGTAATTAGCAAAAGATTATTCAAAGCAATTTATAGAGCATAACAAAAACATGAATGGAAGTGTTTTCCTGCTCAGGACAACACTAGTAGATTATATCTGAAGGACTTGACTAGGGCAGGAAGCCGGAAGTTAATGCTCTATCTCCTCAACAGTAGAAAATGGAATGGAAAGCCATTTTATAATGTAACTCAGTTCAATTTTGTTTTATAATCAAAAGTTTAACCCTTCTGTAATCATAACTTTCTTGAAATACAATTTTTGTTTCAATTAGTTTTGAAAAATAATGAAGAATTTAGAAAAATAACTTTGTTGTTATTAATCTGGTTGTTGCAGCATAAACCATCATCATCATCATTTAATGTCCACTTTTCATGCTGGCGTGGGTTGGATGGTTTGATTGAGAACTGGCAAGCCAGAAGGCTGCACCAGGCTCCAATCTGATTTCTGTAGCTGGATACCCTTCTTAATGCCAACCACTCTGACAGTGTAGAGGGTGCTTTTACGTACTACAAACACAGGAGCCAGTCAGGCAGCACTGGCATCAGCCACGCTCGAATGGTCCTTTTTATGTGCCACCAGCACTGGTGCCAGTCAGGTGACACTGGCATCAACCACACTCAGATGATGCTTTTTATGTGCCACCAGCATGGATGCAAGTCAGGTGACACTGGCACTGACCATGCTCAAATGGTGCTTTTTATGTACCACCAGCATGGGGGCTAGTCAGGTGGTATTGGCACCAGTCACACTCAAATGGTGCTTTTTACATGTCACTGGCACAGGTGCCAATCAGGTAACATTGGTATCAGCCATGCTCAAATGGTGCATTTTATGTGCCACCAGCACAGGTGCCAGTCAGGTGGAACTGGCATTCAACAGGTCTTCACGAGCATGGTATATTACCCAATGATTGGAGGGTGCTTTTAAATGAACCAGTTATGCGACACTGGCATTGGCCATGACTATGATCTCACTTGGCTTGTTGAGTCTTCTCAAGCACATCATATCTCTAAAGGTCTTGGTCACTTAGTGCTTGATGGTACTTTTTACGTGCCACCAGCACAGGTGCCAGTCAGTCAAAAGGGCAAAATGTCTGAGATGTTAATGAAATTATAATTTCCGAGGCTATTAACCTTGTTTTTACAGCATATATTTACAATATATATCTTAGATGTTTTGAATGGCATGATCTTTGATCACCATCAAGTGTCTTATTCCAGGATACATATGTTGTCCCAAATTGGATTCAAATGTGAGACCTATATTTCTAAACTAAGGTTAGTAATGCAATCCACTAAATCAGTGCTCCGCAACCAGTATGCTGTGGCACAAGAGATGATGTTAGGTGCTGCAGTATAACCTGAATATAATTTTACTTATATTTGTGGTCCAGGTGTGCCACCAAATTTTGAAAAGAATAAAAGTGTACCACAAGTGAAAAAAGGTTGTGGAGCATTACACAAGACCACTAGATTATATATTTTAATTGATAAAGACACTCCTGAACTTAGTGTAGAAATAAAGATCCTTAGTAAAGTTCAGGTTGGAACTAAGTTGGTTGGCATCCTTTTTGTCTCGGGAGACAATGGAGTTGCGCATAAAGTAGTCTAGTCCGGCTTTTACATTTCATGTCCTGATACATTTCCTGCTGTGGCTGTGTAGTCCTATCCTGGACAAACACTCCCTCTGGCAGGTACTGCAAATGTAGCGAAGACTGTTCCTGGCTGGTTGTAATGCCATAGTTTCTTGTTGACGTCTTTTCTTGTCTTTCCATTTCTCCTCTCTCTCCCTCTGTCACTCCTTTGTATTCCCTCTCTTACGGTACGTCACCAGTCTCCACGGTTGCCGGCAACTGCCTCCCAACCGCTGATATTGATGTTGCAGGCCTTCATGTCCCTTTTGCAAACATCCTTGTAACGTAAGAGCGGTCTACCCACAGACCTAGTACCCCTAGCAAGCTCTCCGTAGAGTATGTCCTTGGGGATTCTGCCATCTTATGAAAGATGGCAGAAGTACATAACCAGTAATAACATACATGATTACAACTGAAGATCAAAATGAAGAATATATATATATATAAATAATGTAGCAAACTTTAAGGATGAGATTAATAGTCCATAAAATTCAATGTATTTTTATATATCAATGTTAAGAACAAGATTGTTATATCTCAATGTAGTTCCTAAGATTAACCTTTGCAATATGATGGTAAGAATTTGAGGAGATCTGCTAAAACCAATGAGGAGAAAATATTTAAGATCTACCACGTAAAAAGCACCATCCGAATCGTAGCCGAAGCCAGTGCCGCCTCAACTGGCTTCCATAAAATGCACCATCCGAATTGTGGCTGATGCCAGCGCCGCCTCGACTGGCTTCTGTGTCGGTGGCACGTAAAAAGCACCCACTACACTCACGGAGTGGTTGGCGTTAGGAAGGGCATCCAGTTGTAGAAACTTTGCCAGATAAGACCGGAGCCTGGTGCAGCCTTCTGGCTTCCCAGATCCCCGGTCAAACCGTCCAACCCATGCTAGCATGGAAAGCGGACGTTAAACGATGATGATGATGATGATGATGATGATGACTGGTAAGAGTCACATTTATAAAGAGCAGACTAAAGTTGATGAATTTCTGTTATGGTTAAATGTAGATCATTATATACTAAGAGACAAAGCAGAACATATCGTATCTTTATCATTTGCAAGAGTAAGATGACAAGGGTGGGGCAATGATATCATGTAACACTAAACTAGTCAGAGGAATAGTTGAGTGGTTTAGGGTTCAGAAGATCAAATCCTTTGCATGACCAATATTAAGTTCAACTATTGTCTATATACATACATATACGTGTGTGTGTGTGATAGGCACAGGAGTGGCTGTGTGGTAAGTAGCTTGCTAATCAACCACATGGTTCCGGGTTCAGTCCCACTGCGTGGCATCTTGGGCAAGCGTCTTCTACTATAGCCTCGGGCCGACCAATGCCTTGTGAGTGGATTTGGTAGACGGAAACTGAAAGAAGCCTGTCGTATATATGTATATATGTATATATGTATGTGTGTGTTTGTGTGTCTGTGTTTGTCCCCCTAGCATTGCTTGACAACCGGTGCTGGTGTGTTTACGTCCCCGTCACTTAGCAGTTCGGCAAAAGAGACCAATAGAATAAGTACTGGGCTTACAAAGAATAAGTCCCGGGGTCGATTTGGGCGACTAAAGGCGGTGCTCCAGCATGGCCGCAGTCAAATGACTGAAACAAGTAAAGAGTAAAGAGAGCACAGCTGTGGCCCTATAGGTGCAGGCATGCATGGCTGTGTGGTAGGAAGTTTGCTTTCAAACTACATGGTACTTTATCTTCTAGCGGCATGATTGCAGAAACGTTAGTGCGCCGGGCGAAATGCTTAGCAGTATTTCGTCTGCAGTTACGTTCTGAGTTCAAATTCCGCCGAGGTCGACTTTGCCTTTCATCCTTTCGGGGTCGATGAAATAAGTACCAGTTACGCACTGGGGTCGATGTAATCGACTTAATCCGTTTGTCTGTCCTTGTTTGTCCCCTCTGTGTTTAGCCCCTTGTGGGTAGTAAAGAAATAGGTACTTTATCTTCTACTATAGCTCTGAAGCCTTGAAAGTGTATTTGGTACAGGGAAACTGAAAGCCCCTTACCAGTTTCCAAGAAAGGTAATATCTCCATGTGGTTAGGCACGTTTCTGCAGAATATTGGAAAGGAATGACATTCATTTACGATGATGACAATCAAGAGATGTCAAAGCAAGGAGACACAAACATTCACACACACACACACACACACACACACGTGATGAGCTTCTTTCAGTTTCCATCTACCATATTTACTCACAAGACTTTGGTCAACCCATGGTCAAATAGTAGAAGTCACCCACAGTGCAATGGGGCTGAGCCCAAAATCACATGGTTGGAAAGCAACCCACACACACATCATCCTCATCATCATTTTACGTCCGCTTTCCATGCTGGCATGGGTTAGACAGTTTGATCGGAACTGGTAAGCTGGAGAGCTGCACCAGGTTCCAGTCTGATTTGACATGATTTCTATGGCTGGATGCCTTTCCTAATGCCGAGCAATCCAAGAGTTTAATGGGTGCTTTTTATGTGCCACCAGTATGGGTACCATTCACATGACACCAGCAATAGCCACGACAACGATTTCATGGGAGCCATTTACATGACACTGACAACAGCCATGACTATGGTTTCACTCGGCTTGACAAGCCTTCCATATGTTTTATATTATATTTCTATTTTGGTCTTTGGGGTTAAGCTGACCCTTTGCTCACAGGCAAAGGGAATCATCATCATCATCATCATCACCATCATCGGTTAACGTCCGTTTTCTATGCTAGCATGGATTGGATGGTTCGACCGGGGTCTGGGAAGCCAGGAGGCTGCACCAGGCTCCAGTCTGATCTGGCAGTGTTTCTATAGCTGGAGGCCCTTCCTAACGCCAACCATTCCGTGAGTGTGGTGGGTGCTTTTTACGTGCCACCGGCACAGAGGCCAGAGGAGTTGGCAAACGGCCATGATCGGTTGGTGCTTTTACGTGTTACCAACACGGACACCAGTGAGGCGGCACTGGCATCTGCCACGTTCAGACGGTGCTTTTAACGTGTCACCGGCACGGTAGAATATTAACAAAATCCAGTTTTAAGTTGACTGCTTTACAGATGTGTATAGAACCACTTGTGGAGGCGCAATGGCCCAGTGGTTAGGGCAGCGGACTCGCGGTTGTAGGATCGTGGTTTCGATTCCCAAACCGGGCGTTGTGAGTGTTTATTGAGCGAAAACACCTAAAAGCTCCACGAGGCTCCGGCAGGGGATGGTGGTGATCCCTGCTGTACTCTTTCACCACAACTTTCTCTCACTCTTACTTCCTGTTTCTGTTGTACCTGTATTTCAAAGGGCCGGCCTTGTCACTCTCTTGTGTCACGCTGAATATCCCCGAGAACTACGTTAAGGGTGCACGTGTCTGTGGAGTGCTCAGCCACTTACACGTTAATTTCACGAGCAGGCTGTTCCGTTGATCGGATCAACCGGAACCCTTGTCGTCGTAACCGACGGAGTGCTTCCATCAGTTGAACTACAGAGTGTTTTAAATGTGTGCACACACTCAGTGACAAGACACAGATTTTCACAATATTAGGGATATCATTTTGCTTAATGTAAAAAAGAGGTTATCTAGATAGTACAGCCAATTTATTCATATTAGGTGTGTACTAAAGTAGGTAGATAGTAAATAAACAATGTAAATAAATACTTGAAGAGCACTAGAGTAACAGTATAAACAGTACAGTTAAGTTGTTGTTGATTAACCCAGTTATCACAGCTTGATCTTCTGACCTACAGCATAAATCTAGATGATTGATCATTCTGGAATGACTCACAGATATATATATATATAAGCCAACAAGGAAATCTTTACATGGCTGCTCAACCTGCAAGTAAAAGCAACCATATTTTCCCCCCAAATTCTACCCTATCATCTGGAAACGGAGAGAACACCTTAAACAACGTAGCCTTGGATATTCAATGAAGCATGGAAAAGCGTGTTAAAACATTGATAATAATGATGATGGTGGTGGTGGTGATGACAATGTTGATGATCATCATCATCGCTGTCATCGTCGTCATCATCATCATCATTACCACCATCACCACCACCACCACCATCATCATCATTATTATCATTGTTTTAACACACACTTTCCCATGCTTACATGGGTTGGAAGGAATTTCTTGAGGTAGATTTTCTATAGCGATATGTCCTTCCTGCCACAAACCCTCACCAGACATGTTTTCATGAAAGACTGGAATTGAAGAATACTGTTGTATGATGGTAACACTCATTTGCCATTGTCACATGAGGTAATGAAAGAAGACACCAACTCACACATTCTTGCATATATATGCATATGTTTGTGCGTGTGTGTGTAAGAGAGAAAGAGACAAGCTTTTTTCAACTTTCATCTACTGAATCCACTCACAAAGCTTTGGTTGGTCTATAGCTGCAATAGAAGACACTTGTTTAGGGTGTCACACAGTAGAACTGAACTCAGAATCATGTGGTTGGGAAACAAACTATGCCTGGGCAGGCATGTGGAAGTGCAAGCAATGATCATTATCATCATCACCATCACCAATGTCCGCCTTTCATGCCATCATGGTTTGGATGGTTTGACAGGAGCCGGCCAGGCACGAACCTGCACCAGACTTCTGTGTCTGTTTTAGCAGGGTTTTTAAGGCTGGATGCCCTTCCTAACACAAAACCACCCACCAGAGAAGACAGAGCTTTTTACATAGCACAAGCATAGACGAGGTCAGTTTTGGCATGGTTTTTACAACTAGAAGCCAAACGCCAACCAATGATATATTTGAATAACAGAGTGGTCATGGCTGGAATGTCATTGATCATATATTTTCTGGAATAGGGCTGACATGGGGGTAAATCAAGAACATCAACAAATGACAGGTGTGTCACACCAGATATGTCATATTTCAGTCCAGTGTAGAACCAACACAATATCAAGTTTCATCAGGTGTACCTTGATGGTTAAGGTATGTTCCAGGTAATTCAATAGACTCGAATGAAACTATATCTTTTATATTGAACTTGTTTCAGTCAGTAAACTGCGATGTTGGGGCATCACCTTGAAGAATTTGTTTTTAACGAAATGTGACCCCAGTACTTATTTTTTTAAAGCCTGGTATTTATTCTCTCAGTCTCTTTTGCCAAACCACTAAGTTTACAGGGACATAAACAAACCAACACTGGTTATCAAGCAGGTTATTTTGCTAGGTTAACTCACACACACATGACGCTTCTTTCAGTTTCTGTCTACCAAATTCATTCACAAGGCTTTGGTCGTCCTGAGAGTATAGTAAAAGACATTTGCCCAAGGTGCCACACAGCAGGACTGAACGCGGTGTCATGTGGTTGAGAAGCAAACTCATTAACTACACCTGGATAAGTAATGTGAATGGTGAATCTATGCTGGCTGAAAAACATCAGCGGCATGCTTATGAATGATAGAAGCATGTTAAAACTATAGCAGTGGCAATGATGATGATAATACGTCCTTCTATGTAACCCAGTCTATATTTCTGTAATGAGACAGTGCTGGTATCAACTAACCCCTTCTCCTCAAAACTTCTGGCCAGATGCCTATATCAGAAACAATTGTTGCAGCTGTTTGCTCAATGGACTAACTAAAAACAGCATCCAAATTGTCGTCAAATCACATTTCCCTACCTCAAAGGAGAAGTACACATTAGATTAATCATGGATAAACTACAGCCAGATAGACTTTCTCAATGGCACCTTCAACAACTTGAATTTTTTTAGCAATGCAGCCCGTGTAATGATGAGCCATGTCTTGTGTGTCCTGCTTCTCAAGAAAGGTTGCCCATACTTGTATTAGATAATGAGGTCTTGCCTGAATAAATGACGGGATGTTCACAGCACAAATGCCAGTGATCATTGTAAGGTTGGTATGAGAAGCCAGATCTGGCTGGTTTGAATGTAAAACAGGTAAAATATTTTGGCCAGATAAGGATGGTTTAAACTAAGACTTCTCAACCAATTTTTACCCATGGACCCTTTGATTACTAATTTATTGTGGTGGAGCCATTCGATGTCTTACAGAAACATTTTTCAAAATTCACCTTTTGTTTTTTACACATTGACTTGTGTAGGCTGAACTATGTAAAATGTTAGAGAAAGGAACCTTGCTGTTTCTTGTAATACATACCAAAGTAGCTAGCTTACCAACCACATGGTTCCGGGTTCAGTCCCACTGCGTGGCACCTTGGGCAAATGTCTTCTACTATAGCCTTGGTCCGACCAAAGCCTTGTGAGTGGATTTGGTAGACAGAAACTGAAAGAAGCCCGTCATATATATGTATATGTATATATATGTGTGTGTTTGTGTCTATGTTCGTCCCCAACCCAACATCGCTTGACAACCGATGCTGGTGTGTTTACATCCCTGTAACTTAGCAGTTCGGCAAAAGAGACTGACAGAATAAGTACTAGGCTTACAAAGAATAAGTCCTGGGGTTGATTCCTTGACTAAAGGCATTGCTCTAGCATGGCCACAATCAAATGACTGAAACAAGTAAAAGAATACTTCTAGAAGCAAAAGTTTTTCAGGGGCTTTTAAAATAATATTGTGGATCTTGAATGTTCTATTTTGTTGTGTGGGCCCTACAAAATCTTATATGGACCCCGGTTGAGAACCACTAGTTTAAACACTAAAGAGTTACTAATCTGAGATTGAATCTCACTAATGTTGACTGCACCACTTAACAACTTGTGGAACAGTTAAACAGCTGGTAGGTCTCCCATTATAATTCCATTCCTATCCAGGATGTTTTATAAATATTATAACTACAGGCGCAGGAGTGGCTGTGTGGTAAGTAGCTTGCTAACCAACCACATGGATCCGGGTTCAATCCCGCTGCGCGGCATCTTGGGCAAGTGTCTATTGCTATAGCCCCGGGCCGACCAATGCCTTGTGAGTGGATTTGGTAGACGGAAACTGAAAGAAGCCTGTCGTATATATGTATATATATGTATGTGTGTGTGTTTGTGTGTCTGTGTTTGTTCCCCTGGCATTGCTTGACAACCGATGCCGGTGTGTTTACGTCCCCGTCACTTAGTGGTTCGGCAAAAAGAGACCGATAGAATAAGTACTGGGCTTACAAAGAATAAGTCCTGGGGTCGATTTGCTCGACTAAAGGCGGTGCTCCAGCATGGCCGCAGTCAAATGACTGAAACAAGTAAAAGAGTAAAGAGAGTACAACAATACTTGACTCATATTTCATTATATTGACTCTGGAAGGATGAAAAGCAAAGTTAACCACAATGGGATTTGAACTCAGAATATCGAGGTTCATAACTAAATACTTACAGGCATAAACACACAACAAATTCTGCTATTCTAAACACGTTTATTTTCTCAGCATGACAAATACTTCTACATTTCATATATAATGATGTTGCTCTTCTCAGAAGTTCACAGAGTAGACCAAGTTACTCTGCTGTGAAGAGAGAGCAGTTCTCGTGTTACAGACAGGACCCCCACCTCTCATTCGTTCTCCTCCCAGTCGGCCTCTCTTTCTTCAGAGAATGTACTTCTGTACTTCACTGAACTTGTTGCTGTTGCTGGTTGTTCCTGATCAAGTAGATGATAGACCTACCTTACAGTAGAGACACTCCAGTCATGAGCATCCCAACATAACTTCTTGCACACTAAACCTTCCTTCCTTCTTTTTTTAAAGATAGTTTAGCATCACATGAGCAAGATTTGGCTGTTCTTTCTAACGGATCGGATGACTACAATAATATATATATATATATATATATATATATATATATATATATATCGTTGCTGAACTGCTATATAGATATATAAACGGCAGTGCCACAGCCTATGTCTAAAGCAAGTATGCATATATGTAATGTGTCTGTTCTTTAACTTGTTTGTCATTTGACTGCGGCCATGCTGGAGCACCACATTGAAGGGTTTTTAAAGTCAAACAAATCAACCCCATGATTTATTTTTAAGCCCAGTACTTATTCTTTTGGGCTTTCTTTTCCAAACCATTAAGTTATGGGGGGGTCTATGTATGTATATAATTATATATATATACATATATATATATATATATATATATATATATATTATATATATATATATAGATAGATAGATAGAGAGAGAGAGAGAGAGAGAGAGAGAGACAGACAGACATAGACATACAGATAGATAGACAGGCAGATGGATAGATAGATAGATAGACAGACAGACATAGACATACAGATAGATAGACAGGCAGATAGATAGATAGATAGATAGATAGGCAGATAGATAGATAGATAGATAGATAGATAGATAGATAGATAGATAGACAGAAATAGATGGATAGATAGATATATAGATAGATAGACAGATACACACACACACCACCACCACTACTGTTGCTTCCACCATCACATCCTCTAATTCTAGTGTTTTATATTACTGTTTACCATCACTTAACCCTATGAGTTTTCTCATATATATATTTTGAACTGAAGAGAAAAACACGAATCAAACAAACATCAGAAGGGATAAAATTTCACACCTCTACACACGTCATATATATCACGTTTATTTCCATATTACACGCTAGCACACATAGGCACACGCATAGATAACCACACAGAACTGTGAAATTAATACAGTAAACAAACATATTTAAATTCCCACTCTAAAAGTACAAGAACTAATAAAAATTAAGACACACACACACATGAACAACACACCATACTAACGTACAACTATGTGTATGTGAATGTGTGCGTTAGTGTATGTGCGCATGTGAGTGTCTGTGTGTATGTAACAAAATGTCTATTCCTCGCAGCTGTTTACCATTTTCTCTTGGGTGTTCAATGAGCTAAACTGTGTGAGTGTGTATATATACTCTTTACTCTTTTACTTGTTTCAGTCATTTGACTGCGGCCATGCTGGAGCACCGCCTTTGGTCGAGCAACTCGACCCCGGGACTTATTTTTTTGTGAGCCCAGTACTTATGCTATCGGTCTCTTTTTGCCGAACCGCTAAGTAACGGGGACATAAACACACCAGCATCGGTTGTCAAGCAATGCTAGGGGGACCAACACAGACACACAAATATATATATATACATATATACGACAGGCTTCTTTCAGTTTCCGTCTACCAAATCCACTCACAAGGCATTGGTCGGCCCGAGGCTATAGTAGAAGACACTTGCCCAAGGTGCCACGCAGTGGGACTGAACCCGGAACCATGTGGTTGGTAAACAAGCTACTTACCACACAGCCACTCCTGCGCCTATAATATGTATGTATACGCAGGTGTGTGTGGCTGGATGTATATGCGAATTCATTACAAATTCTGTATCCTACAGAGTTAAGATAGCTGTTCTAGGATATGGGTTTAAGAGAGGCAGTGACTGGAAGATTTGTTTTCAGGAAAATATAAAGCAGCACCCAATACGAGGCTTATTTTCTTACATACGCAGTATATTTATATACACATATATTTCTGTGTATATAGATATAAATGTACACTGTATATGTTTCATATATGTAGATATACATATGTATATGTATACATGTGTATGTATAATTTTATATGTACATATAAAATTAGATAAAAAGGCAGTGCTCCAGCATGGCCGCAGTCAAATGACTGAAACAAGTAAAAGAATGTGTGTGTATGTGTGTCTTTCCATCTGAAAGGCAAATCTTTTAATTAGTTTTTACTCCATTTTTTATTTTTTTGCATACGTCAATCAATACATCATCACCCACTTGTATTATCTAAATTCATGTCACAGATGAAAACCTCAACTCACTGTCTGTAATTATGTAAAATAATAATAATAATAATAATAATAATGTAGTACCAGGCAGTGGCTCTCATGGCTTCTGATCTTAACTGATTGGAAGTGTTATCATGTACATTGTTTTGTCTTGGTATAAAAGATGGGCTACCTGCAAATATTCTGCTCAATACCACAGATTTGCTTGTCAGTTGTTTGACCTTAACCAGTTGAGCCTGTCCCTCAGTGGCTGACGATATGTGCATCTCTGATCACGAGCAGAAGTAGTGGGGTAGCATCATAGCCATGTGTTGAGAGGGATTCTTTGGGGTTTGAATAATTCACCTCTGGAAACATGGGTGGTTCTTTCAACATCCTTAAACAACCCTTATTCAGGGACCTTTTGAGCGGGATGGGCTACTCGACCTGAAAAAAATTCTAACTGGGCCCCACCTGCAAGGTCATGCGCTGTTTACCTTGATATGAGATCACAATGTCGCGCACATATGGTTGTGATGCATGTGCCTGGTGTACCCTTATCAGACGGGTAGTCATGATGGATATATTGGGCTTCGTATATTTTACCCCAGTGTCACTTTGATGGCATGAACTGCTCTCTCACTCAATAATAATAATAATAAAATGGTTTCAAATTTTTCCACAAGGGCAGCCACTTTGAGGGAGGGGATGTGTCAGTTACAGGGATCCGAGTGTTCAACTAGTACTTAATTTACCAACCCTGAAACGATGAGAGGTAAAGTCGTGGTGCCAGACGAAATATCTATTTCTTTACTACCCACAAGGGGCTAAACACAGAGAGGACAAACAAGGACAGACAAACGATTAAGTCGATTATATCGACCCCAGTGCGTAACTGGTACTTATTTAATCGACCCCGAAAGGATGAAAGGCAAAGTCGACTTCGGCGGAATTTGAACTCAGAACGTAGCGGCGAACGAAATACCGCTTAGCATTTCGTTCAGCGAGCTAACAGTCCCGCCAACTCGCCGCCTTAATAATAATCTTCGTAAGACTTACTAATCACAATCTCTATCAACCGATCAAAACAAATTTGAAAAGACTAGGTCTTGCTGATGAGGGCTAATAAGACCAAAACAGATCCTAGTTATCTCACCTTGCCAACTAGTAATGAACACCTTTCTCCCTCTAAAAGTGAAAATTCAGTTTTCTGTTTGAGTAATTTTTAATTTCTTAAAATCCTCCTCTCTTTTAGCAGAAATTCAAAAACAATTTCCAATAGATTCTTTTTTATGTACATCTCTCAAGACATCACAGCCTACTTAACGCACCCAAAATTCATGACACTAATCTACTTGAGTTACTTCCCTTCAAGCCCCTTTTTTTCTGTAAAGATGCGTGTGTGGTGCTCCACTGGAAACAGTTTCTTAATTGCACTATAAACGTGTATGATCTACTCTAAGAATATATTAATATGCATACAATTATCACAAATAATATAACTTACTAGAAGCGCTGATAATGTGAATGTATGTATACAAGGGGTTTAATTGCAATTCATGCACATACAATGTATAATATATAATTATATACAGCTATGCCCTAATTTTCTTTACGACTCATTTTTCAATATTTACTATAAGTGGGTCATTTTTTATTTTTTTATTTTGCACCCTATCATGTTTTGAATATTTAAATTATATTTTCATAATATTCAATAATATTTGAAATACATTCACCATCTGCATGATGTGGGGATCTATAATTCGTTAAAATATCATAACGAATCATTTCAATATGCATACTAATTACAAAATGAAATACAGAAGTAGAAAGGGGCTGTCTGTGTTTTAGGTATTTAACACCAAATCTGCCGGAATTGCGTAGATGTTATGATCAAAAGAAATCCCAGACACGATGAATTATTCATCTGTCCTTTTTAGGGAGAATCTAGGACTACACTATGTTCGTCCCTATATTATATCCTAATATAGGGACGAACACAGTGTAGTCCTAGATAGGGGTGTGATTTCAGAGAATTGGCTGCTATTTCTGGCAAGTAGGCAAGCGACGTACAGGCTCCCTCACTGACTTGTGGTAGATCGCCTATATATATATATATATATATATATACACACACATACATACACAGAGAATGAGAGAGAGACGGTGAGAGAGGCATAGACCATAAAAATCCTACGAAACATACTATGTTTTGTGATTGTGTGTACGACGTTTTAAATTGTTTCATTCATGCATAATGTAAATAGCACAACGGGGCTGTATGTAGAATGTATGGGAAGAAAAATGTGAGTCAGTTCGCTTGACCTGCTAGAAATAGGGGTCATATCTTATCTCAGTTCACATCTTATCGTCTGTAAAGCGGACAGTGGATAATGTTCATATACATAATGTCTGGTGAAAAAAAAAAAAATTAAGATAGGATGGTCGCAGCTGGAATGTCTTTGATAGGCCTTACTTGCATCATAGCCAACTTGGAACTCCCATAACTAATTCTCCTACTAACAAATAATGGTATAAATAAATATATAATTATAAACGAGTAACAAAGAGCAAATTTCGTAAAATAAGACAAGTTCGTGTGCGGCAGGATGAGGTGAGGCCTGAATATTTTAAACAAGGATCGTTTTTGAAAGCATGAGGAGTGTTCTTAAGACACAAAAGAAAAGTTGCAGAGCATGGTATATTACTAAAAATAAATAACAGCAGAAAAATGGAGTTTAAAGGAAACTAGAGATGATCTAAGTTCTCCTACTACCATCCCAAAAACAAAAAGTTAATAAACATTTTTTTTAAAATCAGATACGTTCGTACAAGCGTGAGAGATCGGTCCTACGCTTCAATGGTTAAGAGTTCTATCTTAGCAAATGGTATACAAAAGAAATATACAACGCAAGGAAAAACTTATGTAGGTTCAGTAATAAACTCAATTAGAATAAATTGATTTTTGATTTTGGCGATCTTTCGTCTCTAGTAGACCTTTCCGTCGATTTCCGTAAAATTTTTTTTTTTTTTTACACATGGGCTTGCGGGAACTTTTGAAGTAATATACATACATATACACATACACCGAGTAAAAAATTTCAGTTATCTCTTTCTTTCACACATTACTCTGTCTCTTCACACACACTAACAGAAGCACTTCACTTACACAACATACTGTCTGTCTCCCACACCCCATCAAACACACACACATGTACATCAATGCTTCCCATGCACGGTAACTTCAAAAGAACTTCCCTCGTCATACAATCGCTTTCTCTTAGTCTCTTTCGCTCTCATTACTTCAAAAGTTCCCGCAAGCCCATATGTAAAAAAAAAATTTTTTACGGAAATCGACGGAAAGGTCTACTAGAGACGAAAGATTGCCTTGATTTTTTTTA
>NC_043000.1:17779893-17794893 GCF_006345805.1 Octopus sinensis | reverse complement strand
GCATCTTCTGTATTTCTCTCCATCATTTACTATGGTCACCTCAATCCTGCCCACTCACCCAGTTCAAACCTTGTATCACCTCACCTATTCTCACCACCTCCAATGTTCTTTGACACATCTTTGCCATCATCTCTCTCACTATCACTCTCTTTATCTTAATCTCTGACTCACTCTCTTTTCCAACTGAGGGTATCCATATATCTACTCTACTGCAAGACACCTTTAATCGAGCAACTCGACCCCGGGACTTATTCTTTTGTAAGCCCAGTACTTATTCTATCGGTCTCTTTTTGCCGAACCGCTAAGTGACGGGGACGTAAACACACCAGCATCAGTTGTCAAACAATGCTAGGGGGACAAACACAGACACACACATATATATATATACATATATACAACAGGCTTCTTTCAGTTTCCGTCTACCAAATCCACTCACAAGGCTTTGGTCGGCCCGAGGCTATAGTAGAAGACACTTGCCCAAGGTGCCACGCAGTGGGACTGAACCCGGAACCATGTGGTTGGTAAACAAGCTACTTACCACACAGCCACTCCTATCCCTCTATACCTTTAATTTCTCAACCGAAATAAAGCCACACCCCTTCAATGCTACTCCCCACTACCAGTAAAAGGGCTTTTGTCTTGCAAGGTACTTGGTGATCCTGTTGGTGCTGGTGCCACATAAAAAGTACGCTGTACACTCTGTAAAGTGGCTGGCATAAGAAAAAAGCATCCAGCTGTAGAGACCTGGCCAAAACAGACTTTGGAGCCTGGTGTAGATCCCATCACTGCCAGCTCCTATCAAACCATTCAACTTATGCCAGCATGGAAAATGGACATTAAATGATGATGATGATGATGATATGTATCAAATTAGCACAGTCTCAGATGGGCTGGCCATAGGGCTCACATGGGGGAAAAACATGCTTCCAGTGATATTCCTATTTGGGGAACTGAACGATGGAAAGCACCTTTGTGGATGCTCCCTGCAACCCTGCAATACTACAAAGACCGATTGAAGGAAATTTTGAAGAGTACTGGTGTAGACCAAAATTCCTGGGAAATGATAGCCAACAGAATAGATATCAGAACAAAATGACAACATAGGAAGGACAGCGCCATCCAACCTCATCCAGCACCTATAATTCAATGCAATTCTTACAGTAGGCTGTTTAGAGCAAGAATTAGGCTTATTAGCCATCATTTAACATTATGGATGAAGTAAAAATCTATTTCTTTGTGCTGGATAAAATTACAGATTTTATCAGATATGGAGCATACCCTCAACTGGAATCTGTGCTGGACTGTAGTAAATTAAAATTATCTACAGCACAAATGACCTCCACCCCTCATTCCATTATTACAATCAACATCTATCCACAGTTGCTGTCAAAATGTATATTAAAATTGAGAATTATGGAAATATCATTTGCAGAGTTATTCTATAATGAAACATGAAAGCAGAAATATTTGGTATTATTTTTCCTCCATTACACATGTTTCATTTGCTAATAGGAATTATAAAGATTTACATTTTAATTAAATAGACATATAAGGAATTTCCTATTAGAAATTTTTCAGTCAGAGAAAATTTTTGTAATATGCATGTATTATACTCCCTCCTACTCTCCTTCTCTCTGTCTCCCACTCTTTCTTTCTGTATGTCATCATCATCATTTAATATCAAATCACCATGCTGATATGGGATGGACTGTTTGTCAGGATCCGGTGATCCACAGGGCTGTGTCAAGCTCCAACACTTACTTTGGCATAGTTTCTACAGCTGGATGCTCTTCCTAAAGCCAACTACTTTACAGTGTGTACTGGGTACTATTTTGTGTTACTAATATGTGAAAGAGCACTCCGTCGGTTGCGATGACAAGGGTCCCAGCTGATACGATCAACAGAACAGCTTGCTCATGAAATTAACGTGCAAGTGGCTGAGCACTCCACAGACATGCGTACCCTTAATGTAGTTCTCAAGAATAATCAGTGTGACTCAGAGTGTGACAAGGCTGGCCCTTTGAAATACAGGTACTACTCACTTTTGCCAGCTGAGTGAACGGGAGCAACAGAAATAAAGTGTCTTGCTCAAGGACACAACACATCACCAGGAATTGAACTCACAACCTTATGATCATGAGCAGAATGCCCTAACCACTAAGCTATACGCCTTCACTACATGTATGTGGGGTGTGCGTGTGTACAAATGTATGTATATGCATATATATATATATATATATATATATATATATACAAGATAAGAAAATGGAGAAATACATCTAAATCAAATATCAATTACCAGATAATACTCAATCACATACTTTATTAAACTACCACATAAGAGACTGTAGGGTTAGATATAAAAAGCAGAACAAATCAGTGTACATAAAAAAGTGTACATAAAAAAGTAATGTTGTATAATAAGTAGAATATATATAAAAGAGAATATAAATATAAGTAAATATAAATATAAATATAGATTACATCTTACAGCTGTTTCGGCCATGTAGATAAGTATGTCTCATTATATATATGTGTGTGTGTGTATGTATATATGTATGTATATAGTGAACTGACTTACTGGGATGATGGTTGATCTGATAGTCTCCTTTAAGTGAGACCATTCTTCCATGGTGTACATATTTTGGTAGACATATTTGCTTAGAAAAAAAATATATTTCTGCCACTTGATACAAAATGGGCACCATTTCTTGAAATTAGTGAGCAGTAAAAGTTGAAAACAAAATTTTAAAAATTAGGCTGTTTGTTGTAAGCCTTTTCTGAAATAGCAGCAATCTCTTCAACTGACTTAACAAAGTTTTCCTATATTTATTCAAGAGTTCAGAATGTGAGGTGGCAAAATTGCATCATCCAGCAGCCCTAGTACTCTTCAATGTTAATAGGAAATAAATATGAAATCTTTGGTGGCAAATGATGCTGTCAAATTGAGATAAAAGCAGGTTATGGAAAACGTTGACATCCTAACATGCATATTCTTTTTTTTAATTTTTGTTCCTTCTCAAGCCATGCCTGGCTCATAAGGGCCAGTTTCCCGGTTTCCTTGGCGTATAGGTTCCCCACCTGGACAGGACGCCGGTCTGTCACAGGTGAGCTGCAAGATGCAGGAAGAAAGAATGAGAGAAAGTTGAGGCGAAAGAGTCAGCAGAAGTTCGCCAGTACCTTCTGCCGGAGCCGCGTGGAGCTTAGGTATTTCGCTCATAAACACACACATCGCCTGGTCTGAGATCCGAACCCGCGATCCCTCGACTACGAGTCTGCTGCTCTAACCACTAGGCCATGTGCCTCCACTGACATGCATAATAGCTGTGATCAAAGCAGATCCACACAGAAGATATTGCAATGAATCAAGTCTTAATGATGAGAACCAAGTCATTAATCATGGTGACTTTAGAAACAATATTGCTTCTATTCCAATTTGATATCCTTTTAACTAATCACTTATGAGATGTAAGGGATGAGACAGAAAAGTACAGTAAAAATGAAAAAAACATCAAAATCATATGGAAATTCAGTATCAATATTATTCAAAACAACTGTGAACAAATATATTGCTAGTCATCCAAGTCATTTATTAAGTCACACAATATCAATGAAATTGGCAATCACAAATACTTTGCACCTATGACTAATACTTAAGCCTAAGCAATGAGTGACCAGAAATCTATTATTTAATATTATGGATGAAGTAAAAGTCTATTTCTTTGTGCTGGATAAAATTACAGATTTTATTGGATATGGAGCATACCCTAAATTGGAATCTGTGCTGGACTGTAGTAAATTAAAATTAGAAAACATTACAGGTTTGTTGTTTGATGGAGCCGCTAACAAGAAAGGTGAATACAGTGGCATGAAGAAATATATAAGAATTGAACTTCACAGTCTGTTTACATTTGGTGTTGTACTCATATTTTTAATTTGACAACAATAAATCTGGTTCAAAATATTCTGTTGGTCAAAATTTTAATAGGGTTTGCATTCTTTTTTAACCAGACAAGAAAATTAACATCTGGACTGGAATTGCATCAGAATAGGTTCTTGGATTGTCCAAAATGAAGCATTTGCAGAAGATTGGAGGAACCCAGTGATGGGGTCTTCAAAAATGCCTAAAATATTTGGCAGTTTTGAATCACCATGGCCTGGTTTGTCTTACGTCAGATTGGCAAGTTTTAAATTTGATACCAAAATAATGTTTAGGAGACCTATTGAGTCAAGTACATCAACATCAAAATAAAAATCAAGTGGAAATTGTGGCTGTGATACCCGTGCCGGTGGTACGTAAAAAAACACCATCTGAATGTGGTCGATGCCTGCACTGCCTTGACTGGCGTCCGTGCCGGTGGCACATAAAAAGCACCAACCGATCGTGGACGTTGCCAGCCTCCTCTGGCCCCTGTGCTGGTGGCATGTAAAAAGCACCCATTACACTCTTGGAGTGGTTGGCGTTAGGAAGGGCATCCAGTTGTAGAAACACTACTAGATTAGACTGGAGCCTGGTGCAGCCTCCTGGCTTCCCAGACCCTGGTCGAACCGTGCAACCCATGCCAGCATGAAAAAATATGAATTTTGAAAAGAATGACATCATTAAACAAGAAATTTCATTGAAGCAGCAAATCTGATGTTTGATGATGTAAAAAGAAGTTTTGCATTAGAGTGGAGAATTTGAATAAAGAAGAAAAAAAAAGAACCTAAGGAAGGAAAGAAACTATTGACTGATGAATCAGCAAGAATGTAAAACTAGATGTTCCAATGGATTGCTACATGATAGAAGTGTTTCAATGCTTGATTGACCAAATCCCCACAAGTGTCAGTGAATGATTTTCTAACAGTTGTGAAATTGTAAAACACACAGCATGTTTTCCTCCATAAATTTTCAAAGCTACCAGAAGCACCGACAAATATCTGCAATCCTCTAGGTTTGAACAATCAAAAATTTAATAAAGGGATCATCATCATCATCATCATCATTTAGCGTCCGCTTTCCATGCTAGCATGGGTTGGATGGTTCAACTGGGGTCTGGGAAGCCAGATGGCTGCACTAGGCCCAGTCTGATCTGGCAGTGTTTCTACGGCTGGATGCCCTTCCTAACGCCAACCACTCCGTGAGTGTAGTGGGTGCTTTTTACGTGCCACCCGCACAGGTGCCAGACGGAGCTGGCAAACAGCCACGAATGGATGGTGCTTTTATGTGCCACCGGCACGGGGGCCAGGCGAGGCTGGGAACGGACACGAACGGATGGTGCTTTTACATGCCACCGGCACGGGGGCCAGGCGAGGCTGGCAACGGACACGAGCGGATGGTGCTTTTAAGTGCCACCGGCACGGGGGCCAGGCGAGGCTGGCGACAGACACGAATGGATGGTGCTTTTTACGTGCCACCGGCACGAGGCCAGTCGGGGCGGCGCTGGCAACGGTCACGAACGGATGGTTTTCTTTTTAATCTTAAATTTCAACTTCCTTATAAAACCTTTGAATGAAGCATTTGCAACAAACAACCTCTTAGAATCAGAACTACAGACACGCCATATACTCCTCTTGTTATGAATTCAAGTTCATGCTGTACTTGTAGAAAGTCATGTTAAATGTATCTGTTTTGCTATTTCCATAACTTGTGTAAATATTCATTGCACATATCTGCACGCTCACATTTTTTCTCAGCTTAAAATATCGTTTTAACTCTTTCATTCACTCATGTCTGTTGCAAACACACAATCAGTAAGTTAAAAATAGTAAAAACTAGTTTATGCTGAATGCTATCAAGTGAGAGATACCCAAGACTTTTATGCCGATGAGCATGAAATCAAAAATTGCAGAAATGTCTGTGGGTGATATTTTTCTGTTTTTCCTTTTCTTTTTTTTTTTTTGTGTATGTAAAACTAGACCCCATTTTCTAGATAACTTGCTGTCTCAGTAATTTGTACTTTATAATACATACAGATTGTATATTTAATGATTAAAGTTCTAATTTGCCCAGTATCTATTTCATTTAACATCAATAAATAAACCATCAAGCAAATATAGCAACATATATACCTACTTAAAACAATTACTTTATTTCATTCCTTTGCTAAATTTTAGCAATAGATGGGTCTTTTTATACATTATCCTGTGTGTGTGTGTGTGCACATGCACGCATTTATATATGTGTGTGTGTGTGCATATTTATGTATGTATATATATATATATAGGCATATGAGTGGCTGTGTGGTAAGTAGCTTGCTTACCAGCCACATGGTTCTGGGTTCAGTCCCACAGCATGGTACCTTGGGCAAGTGTCTTCTACTATAGCCTCGAACCGACCAAAGCCTTGTGAGTGGATTTGGTAGACAGAAACTGAAAGAAGCCCGTCGTATATATGTATATATATATGTGTGTGTGTGTTTGTGTGTCTGTGTTTGCCCCCCCCCCACACACACACACACAACATTGCTTGACAACCAATGCTGGTGTGTTTACGTCCCCGTAACCTAGCGGTTCGGCAAAAGAGACTGATAGAATAAAGTACTGGGCTTACAAAGAATAAGTCCTGGGGTTGAGTTGCTCGACTAAAGGCGGTGCTCCAGCATGGCCCCAGTCAAATGACTGAAACAAATAAAAGAGTAAAGAGTATATGTATGAATATATCCTCCCCCTCCTCCTCCTCATCATCATCATCATCGTTTTAACAAATACTCTTCCATACTTGCATGGATTAAATATATCTAAATAATTTTTTATGGTTAGGTGCTCTTCCTGTGTCAATGCTTGCTGATTTCCAAGCACAGAAATATTTCCCCATGGTCATACATGTTTTTCATGGAAGACTGGAAATGAACGACACTGCTTGTATGACCGTGATACTCATTTACAACCACCATGTAATGTCAAGATGAGGATACACACAAGCACATAGTGGTGACACTCTCTCTCTTCCTCTGTATATATATATTTTATTATATGTAGAAAAATACATATTATATATATATATATAAAATTTTTTAATGGCGGTGCCCCAGCATGTCCACAGCTTGTAAGCTGAAACTAGATAAAATATAAAATATATAAAAATCATCATCATGCCGGTGGCACGTAAAAAGCACCATCCGTTAATGGCCGTTGCCAGCGCTGCCCCGACTGGCCTTGTGCCGGTGGCATGTAAAAAGCACCATCCGTTTGAGGCCATTGCCAGCCTCGCCTGGCCCCCGTGCCGGTGGCATGTAAAAAGCACCATCCGTTCGTGGCCGTTGCCAGCCTGCCTGGCCCATGTGCTGGTGGCACGTAAAAAGCACCATCCGATCGTGGCCGTTTGCCAGACTCGTCTGGCACCTGTGCGGGTGGCACGTAAAAAGCACCCACTACACTCATGGAGTGGTTGGCGTTAGGAAGGGCATCCAGCCGTAGAATCATTGCCAGATCAAACTGGGCCTGGTGCAGCCTTCTGGCTTCCCAGACCCCAGTTGAACCGTCCAACCCATGCTAGCATGGAAAGCGGACGCTGTGGCCATACTGGGGCACCGCCATTAAAAAATTTTATATATATATATATATGCTCTTTACTCTTAACTCTTTTACTCTTTTACTTGTTTCAGTCATTTGACTGTGGCCATGCTGGAGCACCACCTTTAGTCGAACAAATCGACCCCGGGACTTATTCTTTGTAAGCCCAGTACTTATTCTATCAGTCTCTTTTTGCCGAACCGCTAATTGACGAGGACGTAAACACACCACCATCTGTTGTCAAGCAATGCTAGGGGGACAAACACAGACACACAAACACACACATACATATATATATATATATATATATATATGACAGGCTTCTTTCAGTTTCCGTCTACCAAATCCACTCACAAGGCATTGGTTGGCCCGGGGCTATAGCAGAAGACACTTGCCCAAGGTGCCACGCAGTGGGACTGAACCCGGAACCATGAGGTTGGTTAGCAAGCTACTTACCACGCAGCCACTCCTGCGCCTATATATATATATATATATATATATATATATTATATATATAATATATAAAATTTTTTAATGGCGGTGCCCCAGCATGTCCACAGCTTGTAAGCTGAAACTAGATAAAATATAAAATATATAAAAATCATCATCATGCCGGTGGCACGTAAAAAGCACCATCCGTTAATGGCCGTTGCCAGCGCTGCCCCGACTGGCCTTGTGCCGGTGGCATGTAAAAAGCACCATCCGTTTGAGGCCATTGCCAGCCTCGCCTGGCCCCCGTGCCGGTGGCATGTAAAAAGCACCATCCGTTCGTGGCCGTTGCCAGCCTTGCCTGGCCCATGTGCTGGTGGCACGTAAAAAGCACCATCCGATCGTGGCCGTTTGCCAGACTCGTCTGGCACCTGTGCGGGTGGCACGTAAAAAGCACCCACTACACTCATGGAGTGGTTGGCGTTAGGAAGGGCATCCAGCCGTAGAATCATTGCCAGATCAAACTGGGCCTGGTGCAGCCTTCTGGCTTCCCAGACCACAGTTGAGCCGTCCAACCCATGCCAGCATGGAAAGCGGACGCTGTGGCCATACTGGGGCACCGCCATTAAAAAATTTTATATATATATATATATGCTCTTTACTCTTAACTCTTTTACTCTTTTACTTGTTTCAGTCATTTGACTGTGGCCATGCTGGAGCACCACCTTTAGTCGAACAAATCGACCCCGGGACTTATTCTTTGTAAGCCCAGTACTTATTCTATCAGTCTCTTTTTGCCGAACCGCTAATTGACGGGGACGTAAACACACCACCATCTGTTGTCAAGCAATGCTAGGGGGACAAACACAGACACACAAACACACACATACATATATATATATATATATATATATATATGACAGGCTTCTTTCAGTTTCCGTCTACCAAATCCACTCACAAGGCATTGGTTGGCCCGGGGCTATAGCAGAAGACACTTGCCCAAGGTGCCACGCAGTGGGACTGAACCCGGAACCATGAGGTTGGTTAGCAAGCTACTTACCACGCAGCCACTCCTGCGCCTATATATATATATATATATATATATATATATTATATATATATATATAATATATATGTGTGTATATATATATATATAAATAAATATATAAATCAAATGAAAAATACACATTGTGTACAGGACATCACCAAGTGAAAAATACAAAAACATACGAGAGATTAGTACAAGACATCACCAACGACTAAGAAATATGTAAACAAACAAGAGAAAAGTTCAGGACAAAATACCAAAGGAAGATAACTCATCATTAGTTGTTAGACTGTTTATTACTCCTATTTTGTGCTTTTAACGACATATATTATTATTATTATTATTATTCTTAATTAATTAATTAAATTAATTGTATGCTATATACCCGGTAGTTTTGCTCAGTGTTTGTAGGATATGTGATTAATGCTAGATGGGTTGAAACAATTGTAGTGAGTAAGATTCTTGTATCTTCCATCTTCTGTCTCTCTCAATAATCACACATGCACACATGCACACACACACATACACACACACCTTTTACCTTTTACTTGTTTCAGTCATTAGACTGTGGCCATACTAGGGCAATGCCTCAAAGAATTTTTCGTCAAATGAATCAGTCCTAGAACTTTTTTTTTGTTTTTTTAAAACCTTCTACTTATTCTATCAGTCTCATAAACACAGTAACACCAGTTGTCAAGCAGCAGTGAGAGACAATGACAGATATAGAGATACACACACACACACACACACACACACACTTCTATACTACACGTTTCATTCAGTTTCTGTCAACCAAATCCACTCACAAGGTTTTGGTTGGCTCAAGGCTGCAGTGGAAGACACTTGCCCAAGGTTCCATGCAGTGGAACTGAACCTGGAACTATGTAGTTCAGAAGCAATCTTCTTACCACACACCCAAACCTGCGCCTATACATTCATATATTCTTTTACTCGTTTCAGTCATTTGACTGCAGTCGTGCTGGAGCACTGCATTTAGTTGACCAAATCAACCTCAGGAATTTATCCTTTGTAAGCTTAGTATTTATTGAATTGGCACCCTTTGCTGAACCACTAAGATACAGAGACGAAAAGAAACCAGCATCAGTTGTCAAACAATGTTGGGGGGACAAATACAGACGCACAAATATATACACGCACATGCATATATATAACCTCAAAAAGTGTGACATTGACTTCACCAACTGGGAGGAAACGGCAAAAAACAGACCACTCTGGAAAACCACCATCCATGAGGGAACGGCGAATTTCGAGTCGAAAAGGTCTGCAGAGCTGGAGGAGAAAAGACGACGACGGAAGGAGCGCCAACAACAACCACATGCGACTCTCCCTTCCGGCACTAGATGTCCACACTGTGACTGATCTTTTCGAGCAAGAATTGGTCTTATCAGTCACCTGCGGACTCACCAATAAATTTGCGCGAAGACCATCATCCTCGACCTTGGGGGATTGCCATAGTATATATATATATATATATACACTCTTTACTCTCTCTTTTACTCTTTTACTTGTTTCAGTCATTTGACTGTGGCCATGCTGGAGCACTGTCTTTAGTCGAGCAAATCAACTCCAGGACTTATTCTTTGTAATCCTAGTACTTATTCTATTGGTCTCTTTTGCTGAGCCGCTAAGTTATGGGAACGTAAGCACACCAGCATCGGTTGTCAAGCGATTTTGGGGGGACAAACACAGACACACAAACATATACATACACATACATACATATATATATGACAAGCTTCTTTCAGTTTCTATCTACCAAATCTACTCACAAGGCTTTGGTCAGCTCGAGGCTATAGTAGAAGAGACTTGCCCAAGGTGCCACACAGCAGGACTGAACCGGGAACCATGCGGCTGGTAAGCAAACTACTTACCACATGGCCACTCCTGCACCTATATATATTTCTTTACTACCCACAAGAGGCTAAACACAGAGAGAACAAACAAGGACAGACAAAGGGATTAAGTCGATTACATCGACCCCCAGTGCGCAACTGGTACTTAATTTATCGACCCCGAAAGGATGAAAGGCAAAGTCGACCTCGGCAGAATTTGAACTCAGAACGTAACGGCAGACTAAATACGGCCACGCATCTCGCCCGGCGTGCTAACGTTTCTGCCAGCTCGCCGCCTTATATAGTTGCACCTATATAGTTATATAGTTATATAGTTGCACTTATATAGTTGCACTCCTGCACCTATATAGTTGCCAAATGTGCCCAGGTAATTTAGAGTGATTAACGCAATTAACAGTCTTCAAATTTTACAGTAATGCTACAGCAAAAAGCAGTGAAACGTTCCATTACTTTGATGCCTACTTACAGCATCATCATGGCACATAGAACAGAGCAAACGACAAGATGTGAAGTACTGATTAGATTTCACAACTTGTTTAGTAACCTATTGATTTCTCTCATCTTGAAACTGTAAATTTGACCTCCTGGAATCTGTCCAGAGACGTGCAACCAAACGCATACCCTCCATCAGACACCTACCATATTCTGAGCGCCTTGTCTCCCTGGGCATGGATTCACTGAAGCTCCGGCGTCTGGCGATGGACTTGGTAAACACCCACAAAGTTATCAACCACCTCACCAACAACAACACTGAACACCTTTTTGATCTCCATGTGTCTAACACACGTGGCCATGCCTACAAAGTCAGAAAACAACACAGCTCCCATGACTTTCGGAAACATTTTTTCATGCTCAGAGTTGCTGAAGCATGGAACAAACTGCCTGCGTCAGTTGTTGACTGCCACGACACTGCATCCTTTAAGGCCCTCATGCTTTCCGAAATCCGCCAAAACTACACCTGATTATATATAGACTTTAGATGAGTTGTAGTGCACCTGAGCACTGTACACAATTATTATTATTATTATTATTATTATTATTATTATTATTATTATTATTATTATTATTATTATACTTGGCATGTGGCTGTTGCTCTTCAGTCTTGGGCTGCAGATGTCTGATTGTTGTATATCATTGTGGTTAGGGTAAACACTTAACAAGACAGATCAGGAATGTTTTGTTGTTCATAAATTTTAATCTGCCTAGGAACTGGTTGGAGATATCACTCACACACACACACACACACACACGTGCATGTATGTGTGTATGTATGTATCTGTGGCATGTGTAATATATACATATAAAATATAGGCGCAGGAGTGGCTGTGTGGTAAGTAGCTTGCTTATGAACTACATGGTTCCGGGTTCAGTCCCACTGCATGGCATCTTGGGCAAATGTCTTCTGCTATAGCCCCGAGCCAACCAAAGCCTTGTGAGTGGATTTGGTAGACGGAAAGTGAAAGAAGCCTGTCGTATGTATGTATATATATATATATAATATATATATGTATGTGTGTGTGTTTGTGTGTCTGTGTTTGTCCCCCTAGCATTGCTTGACAACAGATGCTGGTGTGTTTACGTCCCCGTCACTTAGCGGCTCGGCAAAAAGAGACCGATAGAATAAGTACTGGGCTTACAAAGAATAAGTCCCGGGGTCGATTTGCTCGACTAAAGGCGGTGCTCCAGCAGGGCCACAGTCAAATGACTGAAACAAGTAAAAGTAAAGTAAGTAAGTATAATATATGAGTGTGTGTGTATACTCTTTACTCTTTTACTCTTTTACTTGTTTCAGCCACTTGACTGCGGCCACGCTGGAGCACCGCCTCTAATCAAGCAACTCGACCCCGGGACTTATTCTTTTGTAAGCCCAGTACTTATTTTATCGGTCTCTTTTGCCGAACCGCTAAGTAACGGGGACATAAACACACCAGCATTGGTTGTCAAGCAATGCTAGGGGGACAAATACAGACACACAAACACACACACGCATATATATATATATATAATATACGACAGGCTTCTTTCAGTTTCCGTCTACCAAATCCACTCACAAGGCTTTGGTCGGCCCGAGGCTATAGTAGAAGACACTTGCCCAAGGTGCTACGCAGTGGGACTGAACCCAGAACCATGTGGTTGGTAGACAAGCTACTTACCACACAGCCACTCCCGCACCTATATATATATATATATCATCATCATCATCATCGTTTAGTGTCCGCTTTCCATGCTAGCGTGGGTTGGACAGTTCGACTGGGGTTTGGGAAGCCAGAAGGCTGCACCAGGCCCAATCTGATCTGGCAATGTTTCTACGGCTGGATGCCCTTCCTAACGCCAACCACTCCGTGAGTGTAGTGGGTGCTTTTTACGTGCCACCCGCACAGGTGCCAGGCGAGGCTGGCAACGTCCACGATCGGATGGTGCTTTTTATGTGCCACCGGCATGTGGCCAATAAGGGCGGCACTGATAAATATATATATATATATATATATATATATAGAAAGAGATAGATACATCAGGTGTGTCTGTGTGGTAAAATGCATGTTTCTCAACCACATGGTTCCAGGTTCAGTACCACTGTGTGACAGCTTGGGCAGGTGTTTTCTATAATAACCTAGGGTTGACCAAAGCCTTGTGAGTAGATATGTTTGACAGAACTGAAAGAAGTACATTGTATATATATACATATATATACATATATATATATATATATATATATATATATATATATATATATATATATATATATATATATATATATATATAAAGCTGAAGTTGTCTCTGTGTGTGGCAGGTTTGGTAGCCTTCAACTAACACTATCTCCTCCGAGACCCTGCGGCGCAAGTTGACCAAAATTGAGAGTATGATAGAAGAAGGCTTGCTCTTCATTCTGTAGAAGAAAAAATTCAAATCAGACCATGTTAAGACCAAAAATTACTTACATCAAAAAGGTTCTTTTTTTCTATGAAAATCCCTATTTTTTACGATTTTTTGACTGCTGTATTGCCATTTTTCGGTGTATTTCAACCAGAAAAATGTTCACTCAAAGAGAATAACAAGCTACATAATGCAAAATTTTTACTTTTCAAAAATTCCAATTCTAAAGGCTCGAAACAAACCCAAGCAACACGGGGCTATACTGCTAGTATATATATATATATTCTGTATTTTTGTTCGTGTACTTCGTTCGTTTTCCGTCCTCGTGTTGTATACATTCGAAGCTTTCTTCCAGGGGATCTAATGCGCTTGGCTTAGATTTCCCTTGGCGGGCTGGCCATATCGGAGCAATCTCAAGATTAATCAGCCGAAATTGCTAAGATGATCTGGTTCTTGACTGATGACTGAGGGCTTCGAATGTCCCGTCCTGTGGGTCTTGTGTCGTCTCTGTGGTGTTTCATGTTCTTGTCCATGTCTGTAATTATTTTTACTGTTTACCTATATATATATATATATATATATGGGAGGAAGTTGACAAGAGGGTTGTAGAAGAGGGAGTAAGTGATAAAGAGAGAGTATACAGTTGTTATGTTGTCTTGTCAGTTATCCAGAAATAAGCCTCATGTGTGCATGTGTGTGTTTGTTTGTTTTTAAGAGCAGAGCAGGAGGGGAGTAACACTAACTACTGTTAACGAGAACACAGACTTAGATAATATTAACAATAATAATAATAGTAATGATTTGTATCCTTGGCACAAGGCCACAAATTTATTGAGAAGAGATGTAGTCAACTCTGCCAATTACTGGTAACATTAGCAATAATAACGACAAAAACAATAACAATAACTGTTATAGACACAGGGCCTGAAATTTGGGGTAAAAGAGTCTATTGGTTATATTGATCTCCAGTCCTCAACTAGTACTTATTTTATCAACCTCAAAAGCATGAAAAGCAAAAGCGACCTTGGCAGAATTTGAACTCAAAACATGAAGTCAAGAAATGCTGCTAAACATTTTGTCTGGTGTAATAATGATTCCACCAGTTTTTCTCTCTAAATAATAATGATGATGAATGCCCTGATGCAATACCAATGCCCCTGATGCAATAATAAATGCCCTGATGCAGTACCAGACAGTGGCTTTCATGGCTTTTGATCTTAACTGATTGGAAGTGTTATCATGTACATTGTTTTGTCTTGGTATAAAAGATGGACTACAGAA
>NC_043000.1:17764893-17777393 GCF_006345805.1 Octopus sinensis | reverse complement strand
AAGCCTAGTACTTTTTGCCAAACCTCTGAGTTACAGGGATGTAAACACACCAATGCCGGTTGTCAAGCAGTGGTGGTGGGACAAACATATACACAAAGACACACACACACACACACACATACACAGTGTGTGTGTGTGTGAGTGAGTATATGCAATGGGCTTTTTTCAGTTTCTATCTACCAAATCCACTCACAAGACTTCGGTCAGCCCAAGGCTATAGCAGAAGACACTTGCCCAAGGTGCACTCAGTGGTATTGAACCCAAAATCATGTCATTGGGAAGCAAGCTTCTTACCACACAGCTACTACTAATTTTTTTTTTTTATAAAAATATGGATATCCGTTTGTGTCCGTAGCCAGCCTCGCCTGGTTGGTGTTAGGAAGGGCATCCAGCCATAGAAACACTGCCAGATCAGACTGGGCCTGATGCGGCCTTCCGGCTTCACAGACCCCAGTTGAACCGTCCAACCCATGCTAGCATGGAAAGCGGACGCTAAATGATGATGATGATGATGATGATTGAATAATGTGATCTTCGGTTACTTGAATAAAGGAAAAAGAAAAGATGGTCATAGCTGGAAAATCTTTGAGTATAGGTCTTCTTAGTCAGGTGTGACTCAGGGTTAAACAACAACCTGTCAGATACAACATATACTCTACACTAGTGATACTCAATCAGAACTACAAGGGGCTGCTGAAAAGTCCTTGTCTTTAAGGTATCACAAAAGGCCTGGTTGGGGATCTAATATTCAAAGTTCTTTAACAGAGGGACTGCTGCTATAAGTGTGTGTGAATCTGAGAGGAGAATATCTTTATATATAAAAGTGAAGTTGTGTGTCTGTCTCCTACGATTTAGATTCCTAACTACTCCCACATTTTGCGGTGCAGTTTAACCAAAAGCGGGTATCTTATAGTCGTGATTCATATCGAGCCCTTCTGGGTATTAGCGCGCGTCTACGATGAGTCTACAATTTTAAAAAAATTTACCATCATTTTTTTCCATTTTAATGCATTTTTTCGCTATTATATAAGGGAAGTAACTCTCTAAAAATGTCTACGATGAGTCAACGATTTAAAAAAAAATTTACCATAATTTTTTTTCCATTTTTAATGCATTTTTTTGCTATCTTTTGGCTATAACTCTCTAAAAATGCTTATATAGTTATTTCCCTTACAAACCCGAGCAACGCCGAGCGATACTGCTAGTATAGAATAAAATCATAATTTACCCAAAGCCAGGAACTTCTCAGCACCAGCTTGTATATTTATCCTCTGCGGTAAAAATTTATGGAGATATTTTTACCAAAGGCTGTGTGGTAAGTAGCTTGCTTATGAACCACATGGTTCCTGGTTCAGTCCCACTGCGTGGCACCTTGGGCAAGCGTCTTCTACTATAGCTTTGGTCTGACCAAAACCTTGTGAGTGGATTTGGTTGACGGAAACTGAAAGAAGCCCATCATCTATATGTATATATGTGTGTCTGTGTTTGTACCCCCCCCCCAACATCGCTTGACAACTGATGCTAGTATGTTTACGTCCCCATAACTTAGCGGTTCAGCAAAAAGGACCGATAGAATAAGTTCTAAGCTTACAAAGGATAAGTCCTGAGGTCAATTTGCTCGACTAAAGGCGGTGCTCCTGCATGGCCACAGTCACATGACCGAAACAAGTAAAAGAGTAAAAAAGTAAAGGATAAATATTGCAATTTTGAAAAAAGAAGAATTCAAAAGAGTTTCTGTTGATTTCTGCATTAAACTCATACATGCATTCCCACTTTTACTCCATGGGTTTTCAAAGTACTTGTTTGCTTTGTCGAATTGTATTTATGTGAATCAGGTTTCTCTGCTCTAGTAGCAATGGAGACAAAAGCAAGGAACTGCCTGTAAGACGATGACAACATTTGGGTGGTATTGTCATCAACAGCTCTTGAAATAAAATAGACTGGTTGACTTGACTCAGTGAATCAGCAGAATTCTCACTGATAATACTTCTGGTATTTTTGTTTGATCTTGTGAAAAGAAAGAAAAAAACAAATTAGATAAACTTACATTATTTTTTTAACTTTTGTTAATTTTCATTGTCATATTAGGTTTCTTAGATAAATAAATGTTCCTGTTTTGTTTGATATATTTTTAATGTTTCTTTTTTCCTTTATCAAAGTTTGCGCAAGATCTTAATATTAAACTTGTTCTGTTCTTCCATTTTTTATGAGACTCTATCTTTCTTTCTTTCTTTTTTTCCTTCTTTCTTTCTTTCTTTCTTTCCTTCTTTCTTTCTTTATTTTTTTAGACATGGAAGTGAGAGCATAAATGCAGGAATATATGAAACAGAGGACTTAAATGATAGAGAAAAGGTTGAGAATTACTATTCCACACAGTCACCACTCTACATAAAGTGTGACACATACTCTTACATAATCGATACCTGACATCATCTTGCCAACAACTAAACTATCTTACATTCTACACAACTGCTACTCAGTAATATAACACAACACACTCACACAGCACACAATCTGCGTATCACTGTACCATACGAAAACACAACAGCCCACATGAAACACGAACAGCACACAACAAAATAATACACCCTATGTGGTACACACACTACACATCACCAGTGATGTAGTGTAGGGTATGCAGGATGCATAAATTACACAGGGTGGCCACTTTATTTACCTGGGTTTGATGTAGTTAAAGATATATCACGTTTATTCTTCCTGTTTTATGTTGAAACCAACCAGATTGGCCTCTCACATCAACCCTACTATGTCGCTTTAAAAATAACTAGTTACCTCATCAAAATATCAAGGATGCAAGATAATGCATGATAAATTCAAAACAATGTGGATATATAAGCAATACATTTGATAAGGTAAAGGCATGTGGTTAGAGTATTCAGCCCACGATCATAAAGTCATGATTTTAATTCCCAGCAACGTGTCGTATCCTTGAGCAAGATAATCATTTCACATTTCTCCAGTCCATTCAGCTGGCAAAAATGAGTAGTACCTGTATCTCAAAGGGCCAGCCTTCTCACACTCTGTGTCACACTGAATCTCCCTGAGAACTACATTAACCCTTTCGTTACTGTATTTATTTTGAGATGCTCTGTGTTTCTTTCAATTACTTTAAATATAACAAAGAATTTAGTAAAATAACTTAGTTACCATTAAGCTAGTGTTAGGAACATAAATTGTGACTAAGGTTTGGTGGAAGATTTTAATTCGAAACTTATGAAAACAAGACATTTGTACTACAGAGCCAGAAGCAGTTTCAGTCAGGTTGGTATCAAAAGGGTTAAGAATTGTTTCTCTATTATATATTTTAATTATTTTGTTACCATATTTCTGTTGAGATGCTCTGTGTTTCTTTCATTTACTTTAAATATAACAAAGAATTTAGTAAAATAACTTAGTTATCATTAAGCTAGTGTTAGGAACATAAATTGTGACTAAGGTTTGGTGGAAGATTTTAATTCAAAACTTATGAAAACAAGACATTTGTACTCAGAGCCAGAGCCGGTTTCAGCTGGGTTGGTATCAAAAGGGTTAAGGGTGTATGTGTCTGTGGATTGCTCAGCACTTGCATTTTAATTTCAGATCAACTGGAACCCTTGTCATCATAATCAATGGAGTACATTTGATAGAGTAATGTAAACGTTAAAGGATTAAGGAAGTAGATGGTCAGTACGGTTTCTGCTCAGGTCAGCCAAGACTCATTGCTAAGCCACTGTATGTTATTGCACAACAGTAAACACATAATACCCATTGCACAAAGCATAAACATCAAATAGAATAATGTTCCACCCATTGCACATATTCTACACAACCAAACATTTGAAACACTAAAATAACATCAGAAATAACAAAACAAACCCTTGCTATACAAACATAATTCTATTTTTTCAGAAAACCAGAACGTTGCTGTTTACATCAGCTACTAAACTGTTAATAGAATGCAAGGGTTAATATTCTGCCGACTGTATTGCTCTACTGATAGAGGATTGCGAGTACTTGAAAACATTCCAGATGCTAGACACTCAATCTTGGATTATGTTTGTCCCAGACTTGTAGCCACATCAAAGAGATGAGTTGCAGAAAGACAAACCTAACAAAAGCTGGCTAGAAAGGGTATTGTCTCCCCATTCTTATTATATATATGTATATGTACACAAACACACACACACACACACAATATAATGACATAATATATATATATATTCATATAAGAACATACAATGAACCTTACTCCAAAATAATTTTGGCATTAGAGTTCTTATGAATAGAATTGATTCAATAGTTAGTTAAGTAATTAAATTCTTAAATGCTATCTTTTTTTGAAGCACTCCGTCGGTTACGACGACGAGGGTTCCGGTTGATCCGAATCAACGGAACAGCCTGCTCGTGAAATTAATGTGTAAGTGGCTGAGCACTCCACAGACACGTGCACCCTTAACGTAGTTCTCGGGGATATTCAGCATGACACAGAGAGTGACAAGGCCGGCCCTTTGAAATACAGGTACAACAGAAACAGGAAGTAAGAGTGAGAGAAAGTTGTGGTGAAAGAGTACAGCAGGGATCACCACCATCCCCTGCCGGAGCCTCGTGGAGCTTTAGGTGTTTTCGCTCAATAAACACTCACAACGCCCGGTCTGGAAATCGAAATTAAATGCTATATTAGTTAAAGATCAATAATGAAATATGTAATTAAATTCTTAAATGTTATATTAGATAAAGACCTCAAATTAGAAGCTATTAAATTCTAGACTATGTCTCTCAATGTTTGTAAAATAGACATAGCTGCAAATACTGAGGAAACACCTCAATATTTGGCATCATATCAAATTTTAAGGATTTCAGACCATACCAGACCTCAGTAGTTCTGTACTTTACCACAATGGTTCCATATCATACATTAGTAGTACTATACACTGCTAGACCTCCCTGGTTCTATGTTGTGCCATTCCAGGTCTCAGTGGTACTATACTATGTTGTAAATCAACAGTTCTGTTCACTACTAGATCTTAGTGCCTCAATGGTTCCATACCAAATCAGACTTCAGTAGTTTAATACCGAACCAGATTGTAATGTAACCATGCCTACCTTCAATGGTGACATACAATGCTAAACATCAATGGTTGCATATAAAGCCAGACTTCAAGGCAACCATGCAGTTCCAATGGTTCTTTACCATTCCAGATCACAATGGTTTCATACCAGACCAGACCAGACTGCAATTTTTTCCCACTACATCTGAACTCATTAATTTCATAGAAATTCAAGCGTCAATGTAACTGTACCACCCCTCAGTGGTTCTATACCATGCCAGACATCAATAGTTCCCAACCAAGCCAGATCTTAAGGATTCTATACTATTCCAGATACTAATAATTCCATATCCTAATAGACCTCAACAGTCTGTGTCATGCCAGACCTCAATGGTTCCATACCATTTCAGACTTGAATGATTCAATACCATACCAGACACGAATACTTCTATATCCTGTCAGACCGTAATAGTTCTATACCATGCCACCATTCTATGCCGAACTTCAATAGTTCCATATGCCAGATACTAATAGTTAAGCCAAATGCTAATAAGGCCTCCACCTGTCATTACTGACCATGGATGAAGGCCCTAGTTGTCCATCCTACAGGAACAGCATTGCCCATGATTGTTATCTCTTCAGTATAGAGTGTTCAAGGGTGGTGAGCTGACAGAATTGTTAGCACGTCGGGCGAAATGCTTAGTGGTATTTCATCTGCCGCTACGTTCAGAGTTCAAATTCCGCCGAGGTCAACTTTGCCTTTCATCCTTTCGGATTAAATAAGTACCAGTTACGCACTGGGGTCGATATAATGACTTAATCCGTTTGTCTGTCCTTGTTTGTCCTCTCTGTGTTTAGCCCCTTGTGGGTAGTAAAGAAATAGGTATTTCGTCTGCCGCTATGTTCTGAGTTCAAATTCCGCAGAGCTCGACTTTGCCTTTCATCCTTTCGGGGTCGATTAAATAAGTACCAGTTATGCACTGGGGTCAATATAATCGACTTAATCCGTTTGTCTGTCCTTGTGTGTCCTCTCTGTGTAAAGAAATAAGTATAGAGTGTTCAACAGGATCCAAGCCTGAGCAGTATGATATGGATGATAAGTCATTGCCCATGCAGTATGTCTGCAGTCTTCATGTCACTGATGGATCCAAAGGAACAGTATGGCCATTGCATTTTGACACCAGCATCATTGCAGGAGTTGCCAGTATAAGGTTGTAGACAACATCAAACTGCCTCAAGGTGTCCAACTTGGAATTTTTCCTCAGAGTTCACTCCTGAATATGGCTGCAATGCAGCAGAGATTTGGAATCAGAATTTCCATTTTCTTAAATGGGCTGCATCACCCCCACCCCTGGCTAACAAGTTCTAACTGTCCAACTGACTTGCTAATTAAGCCATAGATGGGACCCCAACAGGTGCTACAACTCTGGTCAGAGGAGATCGGGGAATAATTGTGGTTCTACATCGAAGCCCAGAAACTCCCAAACCAAGGCCCCACTACTGGATGCAGTTTAAAGTCATATGCAGGACACAAGACAAATGGTAACATTTTAACTAATCAAGACTTCCCCGCACTGAGGAGAAGAAATTATTAACTTGGTACTTAAAAGTGATCAAGGCAAATAGGAAGAACAACTCTGAACTCTTAAATTAAATGAAATTAGAATTATGGATGCAGTTAGAGGAAGAAAGCATTAAAATTAGGACTAATATTAAGTAAACTTGATCATACCATACATACTCTCTCTCTCTTTACTCTTTTACTTGTTTCAGTCATTTGACTGTGGCCATGCTGGAGCACCGCCTTTAGTCAAGCAAATTGAACCTAGGACTTATTCTTTGGAAGCCTAGTATTTATTCTATCGGTATCTTTTGCTGAACCGCTAAGTTACGGGTGACATAAACACACCAGCATCAGTTGTCAAGCGATGTTTGTGGGAGGGACAAACACAGACACACAAACATATAAACACACATACATATACATATATATACATATATACGACGGGCTTCTTTCAGTTTTCGTCTACAAATCCACTTACAAGGCTTTGATCGGTCCGAGGCTATAGTAGAAGACGCTTGCCCAAGTGGGAACGAAACCAGAACCATGTGGTTGGTAAGCAAGCTACTTACCACACAGCCACACCTGTGCCTATGGTGCAAAGAAAAATTTTTTACTGTTTTTTTTTGTAAAAATTAAACTGGAGATGAGATAATCACTATATTGATGTACAACAATCTACAATGACAAAATAACATAATTACTGAAGTAGATTGCCTAAGGATGCCTTCTGCATAGAAAACAAAGAGTTAAGTCAGTGGTTACATACTTGATGTATTGAGCAAAAGGAATTAATGAAAGAAGAAAACATTCTCCTCAGTGCCTAACTCTTGTCCAAAGAAGCAGAGGCAACAACTCTGAATGTACCTGAATATACCATGTACATATTAGTAGTTATGTATATATATATATATATATATATATATATATATATATATATATATATATATATAAAGTTAATCCAAACAAGAAAGCACACAAAAACACAACAACGCGAGGACGTGGAACAATATAGTATTATTGGACGCTCAGGAAAGAAGGAAAGAAGGAGGGTTTAACGTTTTGAGCGGAGCTCTTCGCCGGAAACATAGGAGAAGGAAAGATCCAGAGAAGGGAAGACAGAGGAAAAAAAATCGTATATATATATATATGTATATATATCTGTACAATAATATGTTACATTACTCGATAGTCAAGATAAAACTCTGAGTTTCAGATGCCGAAGTGGAAATCCACAACACCATCTCTTCGGTTATCTGGCTATTTGAAAACGCTATTTCAAATAGCGTTTTCAAATAGCCAGATAACCGAAGAGATGGTGATGTGGATTTCCACTTCGGCATCTGAAACTCAGAGTTTTATCTTGACTATCGAGTAATGTAACATATTATTGTATAGATAAATTCCTCTATTTACATAATATTGAGGTCTCTGTCTTTCTTTTGTTATCTTACCGTTTTATCAATATATATATATATATATATATATATATACATATATATATATGTGTGTCTGTATATATATGTGTACATATCTTAATAATTACGTTGCGCACTCTTCTATCTTTACTAACTCTTCTCTATCTGTCTCTCTCTCTCTCTTGTTCTTCATCCTTTCTGGCTTTCTCTCCCACCCTTCCCTATTCTTCTCTCCCCTTCACCATTCCCTCTCTCTCACTCTTCCTCCTCGACTCTCTCGTCGCTGACACATGACGAAAGAGAATCTATCTTTCTGACTACTACCTTCTGTAAAGACAACAACGTGCTTATACTCTCTCCTTCATAGGCTCATCCTCCTAGCATTCAGAAGAATTTTTCTATTGTCTTGGCTTAACAGCCCTTATCATTCGTTTTTACTATTTTGTTCTCACTGTCCTGTTCTTGTTACCACTTTCACCCTGCGCAAAAAATCCCCAATTTTATTTAATTTGCTTTGCGGGAAGGACTGTTTCAATGAAGTCGCGTCTTGTCCTTACTTTCGAAACGTGGAGTAGATGAAACAGGGGACAACTGAAGAAGGGGAATATTCCTTGTGTTGTATGTCTTGTACTCTGTCCTTTCGTTGTTTGAAAAATAGTTTGTTTCTATGTTTTTGTTTTTATGTTTGCGTTTCTCAATGTGTTCAACATTTTTTTAATGTCCTGTTCCCTATATGTGCATGTATATATATACATATATATGTAGGTATGTACATATATATATATATGTATAATGTATGTATATATGCATATATTTATATAATATTTATATTATTATATGATTGAACGCCACAGCATTCATGTATATATTTTCCATGTATATATATATATGTATATATATATATATATACATTTTCCATGTATATATATATATATATATATATATATATATATATATGTATATACACACACACACAATGGATTTCTTTGTTTCTGGCTATCAAATCTATTCACAAGACTTTGGTTGACCCAGGGCTATAGTTGAAGATATTTGCCCAAGATGCCAGGCAGTGGGCCTGAACTCGGAGCCGTGTGGTTGAGAAGCAAACTTCTAACCACACAATCATGTCTTACATTAACTATTCTTCTGAATTTGGAGTTTCATCCAGAAAGTAACAGCATCACCACCAACAACAACAACAACTCAAACAAAAGCAACACTACTACCATCATCACGATGATGATAATGACGATAGAGAAGGTGAAGAGGAAGGAGAAGAAGGAGGAGGAGGAGGAGGAGGAAAGAAGAAGAAGAAGAAGAAGAAAAAGAAGAAGAAGAAGAAGAACAACAACAACAACATCAACAACAACAATAATAACAACAACATTTTAATTAATTATTATAATTCTGAAACATTCTTTAAATAATTTCACATAAGTCTTCCTTTCTCTGATTGACTGTGTGCATATGTGTATAGCATGTGTGTATGTGTGTGTGTATATATATATATTTATTTGTGTATTTGTGCATGTATTTATGTATGTATCAGTGTGTGTTTGTATTCATGAACCTCCAAATAGGGTGTGACTCTCAAAGTATCCCTTTTAGATATACTGATTACATACTAGGGTAGCAGTCAAGGAAATATTTTAAACTAAATTTTAAAAATAATAACAGCTATACACCTACGTTTGCATGTGAAGCTGATGTATTAAATATATATACATGTGCCCACATGCATATGTGCAAGTATGTATGTGCATGTGTGTATGCATGTTGTTCACATGCATGTAATATAGTTAATATAAAGATATATAAATATGTATAGATACAAATGAATATGGTAATTAAGTTGAGGCACCAGACTTTCGTACAGTATTATCCATACAATTTCAAAGTGAGGTGATTAAAATCAAAATAAGCAGCAAGGATATCCAGAGGTAATGCAGTACGATCGTTTCATGCAACTCCATTTAATTGAACAATGCAATCATTACATCAATTTAAATGCAGAGCAATCCTCAGTTGCACAAAGACATAGAATTTAATTAAATTAAAACAGATGGACACATTAGTATAATTATACCTAAAATCTCCAAGAAGTTAAGGGAGATAGACAAAGAACATGCTGCCTTCACTCCAGCATAGAAGCTCTGCATTTAAATTGATGTAATGATTGCATTGCTCAATTAAATGGAGTTGCATGAAACGATCATACTGTATTACCTCTGGATATCCTTGTTGCTTATTTTGATTATATATATATATATATATATATATATATGGTGGTTGTCTATTCCTGATGCAGAGTTTGACCGCCTCCTGTACCTACACCTTAGAACCATTATGACATCTGATGTGGTTTTCTAAACCAGACAATGTGTTGAAAAGACACCCACCTCCATAGATTGCATATCTGATTTGGACCATCAAGAGCTGCAGTTACGTTCTGATCTTTGTGGATCTTAAAATGTCTTTTGAAGCATCTGTTAGATTTGCAGATCTTCTGGCATACGTTACATTGAAAGATGTGCACAGACATATAGGTAGAATAGTTGGTGGAGGTTTGTTTTCCGTGGGTTCGCAAATGAGATTTGAGTCCAGCAAAAGAAAGGCATGGTCTGTCACAAACAGTGCACACAAAAATATGTTGATGTATATGTGTGTGTGTGTGTGTGTGTGCATCTATTTATATATATAAATCCTTAAATCCTTAAAAATGTTTTAGTCCGAAGGCCGCGGCCATGCTGGGGCACCACCGCTGAATGAGCTACACTAATTTGTGAATCCACCTCTGATACGTGGCACTTGATCAACAAGGGAGTTCGATGCTGCTGCCCACATCCGCGTCTCCTGTCGTGAGGTAGGTTCATCTGGGACTCCTGACAAGAAGAGATCCAGTTTAGTTTTAAAGAAACCCACATCCACACCATGTAAGTCTCTCAGGCATTTAGGGAGGATGTTAAAGAGCTGTGGTCCTCTGAAACCCAAGCTGTTGCAGTATCTGGACCTGTATTTTGATGGTGATGCTGGAATCCTTGGCACTATGCAGTGGTGCCCCGTTCTGCGGTTGGGGTAACTTTGAATGCCAAAGTTTGGGACAAGACTCTCCAGGATTTTCTAGATGTATATCAATGCATATCTCTCCCGCCTCCGCTCTAGGGAGAAGAGGTTTAATACCTTCAGTCTTTTCCAGTAGCTGATATTTTGCATTGAGACAATTTTTTTTGTGTAGCTTCTCTGAATTGCTTTGAGTTCTGCTGTTAGTTTTATATTGTGTGGTGATCACAGTTGGGAGCAGTAGTCCAAGCGGCTGAGGACGAATGTTTTCCATAGGACCATCAGTGTCTACTTCTCTCATGTTCTGAAAGTTCGGAGAATCCATCCAGCTAGCCGTCTGCATTTTATCACCAGATTAGCAATAGGCACTTGGAAAGATGCATCATTGCTCATGTCAATGCCCAGGTCACGCACTGATTTTGACTCAGGGATTGCAATTCTTCCTGGGCCAGTGTATCCAGTCTGCACATCGTTTACCTTTGTGTGCCAGTAGTGCAGGGCCTGGAACTTACCTGCATTAGACTGCATGCTGTTGTCCTCAGCCCACCTGTATATTGTGTCCAACTCCTGTTGCAGATGCGCAATATTTTCAGGGTTTTGTATTGCGTGGGAGACTTTTGTGTCATCTGCATAGCTAGCAAGGGTGGTCATCGTAGCAACTGAAGGCATGTCTGAAAGGGCCACTATGAACATCAGTGGCCCCAAGACAGTGCCCTGTGGGACACCGCTTGTTATTTGTGTTTCCTTGGAGGTGGCTCCATTGCTCACAACTGCCTGTTTTCTGTCTTTTAGGAAGTTGTGCAGCCACTCTCCAAGTTTTCCGCCTATGCCGAGACCACACAGTTGTGACAGATCATACCATGGTCGACTTATCAAAGGCTTTTGCAAAGTCGAGATATATTACATCCACATTTGAGCCATTTAGTAGCTGTTTCAACACCCAGTCATAATGTTGCAGGAGCTGTGTTAGGTAGCTTCTACCTGGTCGAAATCCATGCTGGGTGTCAGACAGCAAGTCATTTTCTTCAAGGAACATGATTAGTTTCTTACAGACTATTCGTTCCATGACTTTGCTGATGTGTGAGGTCAGAGAGATAGGCCTATAAACTGGTTGTGAACAGATACAAAGACACACATATATGTGTGTGTGTATGAATATATAAATATCATCATCATCATCATCATCATCGTTTAACGTCCGCTTTCCATGCTAGCATGGGTTGGACGGTTCAACTGGGGTCTGGGAAGCCAGAAGGCTGCGCCAGGCCCAGTCTGATCTGGCAGCGCTTCTACAGCTGGGTGCCCTTCCTAACGCCAACCACTCCGTGAGTGTAGTGGGTGCTTTTTACATGCCACCGGTACAGGTGCCAGACGAGGCTGGCAACGGCCACGATCAGGTGGTGCTTTTTATGT
>NC_043000.1:17732393-17762393 GCF_006345805.1 Octopus sinensis | reverse complement strand
TCCAACCCATGCTAGCATGGAAAGCGGACGCTAAATGATGATGATGATGATATATATATATATATATATATATATATATCATCATCATCATCATCATTTAATATATATATTAGAAGAAATAAGGTACTCAAAAATTTGGATGGTTTTATATTTACAGATTTTTATTAATATGTCACACGTTTTTATAAATCATATATTAGCGCTTGCATCCACTCTAGTAGATGATGCACTAATATATGATTTATAAAAACGTGTGACATATTAATAAAAATCTGTAAATATAAAACCATCCAGATTTCTGAGTACCTTATTTCTTCTAATATATAATACCTGTACATTACCTCCAAACCTTCTAATATATATATATATATATATGTATATATATATATATATATATATATATATATATATATATATATATAAAGGAGTAGTATGAGGTATGGATTCAGAGAATCATGCTGCTATCATGATAAGCTCTTCTTACAGACTCAGCTATCAGTTCACATAGCAATGAATTATAAAGCAGTATAATGTCAAGTATCTGTGTAACTAAAAATCCAGAAAATGTGAGCAACACCATTATTCAGCAAAGAATATATAAAAACATAAAGTTAGAATATTTGAGAGTTGAATACGTATTTTTATTTATTTATTTAACCAAGTGATTACGGCAGTTTTGCAATTTTCTTTATGTGCTATTAATTTCAATATCGAAGAAATTACACATACAAGTTTGCATTAATATGCATGGTAACTATTATTCAATACAAGTGTATATTTACGAATTAATTCAGATAAAGAAAGCCAGCTCATCAGATCACCTGAACATCATGGGTACATCATGTTTGCATAATTTCTTGTCTTCTGAAATTAATACTACATAACGAAAGTTGTGAAACAGTTGTAATCACTTGATTAGATAAATGAAAATATATATTCAACTCCTAAACCTCCTGACTTTATGTTCAAGTGTGTGCATGCGTGCATGCATGCATGTGTGCGTGTGTGCATGTGTGTGTGTGTGAATGGGTGTGTGAATGTACATGTGTGTGTATATATATATATAATATATATGTTTGTTTGTATATATGTATGTATGTATATATGTATGTATGCATGTATGTATGTATGTATGAATGTTATGCCAGGTCACTTTCGAGTGCTACTGGTAACATGTAACCTAGCACAACCTGTTGCACGGTCGGGTCGTCGGCAACTAAACCGGCAACCCCACCAAGTTTGCTTGGTGAGGAGGGTGTTTATTGGACACCCTGCAGGATGAAAAACAAAACCGGTCAAAGGACGAAGGAACTCTTGAGAGTTAACGGCCATCCAATAAATGTCTTAAGGCTGTATCATGCGCGGGGACATAGAAATAATCAGACTGAATACCCGATCGCGCGGTTAAACCATTGGGAGTGAAGGACTCCTAGCCTTTGTTAGGGCACCCTTCTAGGAGAAGGTAACTCAGGTAACTGGGATAACTCCGACATAAAACCTGCGGCTCAGTGGTTACCGATGATGTTGACTTGTTCTTTTCGGATTATGGCTGCTGTTGCTTAGTGAGTGGGATTGACTCAGTGCACAGCCTTTCCTCACTTTAAAAAAAATTCTTTTTGCACAGGCATTGCATGATAACAACATTGATTAAGCTTCCTGCAATGGCCATACTCGATAACGAGGGGGCAGCCACCATGTATGTATCTATGTATGTATGTGTGTATGTATGTATATGTGTTACTGTCTTTTTGCCTTTATATCACATGATTGTTGTAAACAAGTGTCACCATCTCGCAAGTGGTATTCTTCATTTCCAATATTTTGTGGAAACACGTCTGGTCATGGTGTGGGTTGGTGACAGGAAGGGCATCTGACCATAGAAAATCTGTCTCTGTAAGCACAATATGTCCCATGCAAGCATGGACATGTGGCCATTCAAATGAGATGACGATGGTGATGATAATGATGATGACGACAACGACGACAACGATGACGATGATGATGATGATGATGATGATGATGATAATGATAATATGCAAGTACTGATGACTTTAGCAAAAGGATTTCTAGAAAAGGACTCAGGTTGTGTCAAGTATAGGTCAACTGTAGGTTAGATTTATTGCAAAATTTTTCATGCTCTCTCTCTCTCTCTCTGTTCATGAATCACATAAGAATACAGTCATAAGTACACTTCAAGGTCCTTTAAGAGAATAATCCAAAGAATTATTTTTCATATGAATTTACTAAAAAAAAAACTGTTTTATTAACGATCACCTTACCCAGAGATGTTGTTCTAGAAAAGATTTTTCTAAATTTGGATTCACAGAAACACATGTGCTGTAATCCAATGACGTCATTTATAGCCTAATGTATTTTCACATATGTCATCTAAGAGGAGAACTTTCTCTGGGGACTGTTTCTGCAGAGGGCCTTCTCACACCAGTCCAAGTGTGCTCAAGCGTGTTAAATATGACATACATACATACATACATACATACATATACATTTATATTTACATATATACATGTATATATGCATATGTATATTATATATATATATATGTAGATATATGTATATACATACACATATATACATACATACACACACACATATATGTATATATACATACATATATATATAAATATGTATATATATCTACAATATGTATATTTATGTACATACATGTATATAACATACGCACACATACATGTATCTAAGTATGTATGTGTATCTATCTATCTATCTATCTATCTATCTATCTATCTGTCTGTCTGTCTGTCTGTCTGTCTGTCTGTCTGTCTGTCTGTCCATCCATCCATCCATCCATCTATCTATCTATCTATCTATCTATCTATCTATCTATCTATCTATCTATCTATCTATTTATCTACATATATATATAGTAAGAGGCAGGATATAATATCCAGGCAGATACCGAATTTCTCTATGTAAAATGCCAAGGCTAGTTCCTTGGTAAATTTTATGGTAAATTTTCTTTAACTCCCATCTGATGTTACAGTTTATTTCTTGGCTACATAGAATGTAGAGTACAATATTGATCAAATTCTTCATTCTTCTTATTTTTGGAAATGGTAAAAAAAAAATACACAGTGGTCGGAAGGAAAGCAAGGAAGAAAGAGAAGAAGTCAAGAGATGGAGGCAGCAAACGAGAGACACAGAGAACCATAGTAGCATATGTACTTTAGTCTTCCATGTATTTATATGTGTTATTGCAAATAATACTTGTGAAGATTATTCGGAAGTATTCCATATGATGGTGACATACTGTCTGGTGGTTGTATAAACTGTAGTTGAGTCAATATATTCCTGGGAGGTGGGTATATGGATGGCCATCATAATTTTCTCTTCATTCTTCATTCTTCACTATCCCTCAACAGTTTCTTTTCTGGACATTTCAAAACTATCCACCTGACAGCAACTCGTTGCTATCCTCAGAACAATTCGATTTTTCTATGCTAACTAGTGTACAATCTTGGTTGTGGAGGCGCAATGGCCCAGTGGTTAGGGCAGCGGACTCGTGGTCATAGGATCGTGGTTTCGATTCCCAGACCGGGCGTTGTGAGTGTTTATTGAGCGAAAACACCTAAAAGCTCCACGAGGCTCCGGCAGGGGATGGTGGTGATCCCTGCTGTACTCTTTCACCACAACTTTCTCTCACTCTTACTTCCTGTTTCTGTTGTACCTGTATTTCAAAGGGCCGGCCTTGTCACTCTCTGTGTCACGCTGAATATCCCCGAGAACTACGTTGAGGGTGCATGTGTCTGTGGAGTGCTCAGCCACTTACACGTTAATTTCACGAGCAGGCTGTTCTGTTGATTCGGATCAACCAGAACCCTCGTCGTCGTAACCGACGGAGTGCTTCCATCCCCACAATCTTGGTTTCATCATCATCATTTAATGTCCGATTACCATACAGGCATCTGTTGAATGGTTTGACAGGTGCTGGCAAAGCCAGGAGCTGCATCAAGTTTCATAGTTTGTTTTGGCATGGCTTCTACAGCTGGATACCCTTCCTAACACCAACCACTATACAGAGTGTATTAGGTGCTTTTCACATGGCACCAGCAGCAGCAGTGCTTTTTACATGGTACCAACACCAGTTCTTTTTATGTGGCACCAACACCAGTGCTTTTAATGTGGAACCAACACCAGTGTTTTTTACTTGGCACCAGAACTGGTGCTTTTTATGTGGCACCAGCACCAGTGTTTTTTAATTGGCACCAGAACTGGTGCTTTTTATGTGGCACAATTACCAGTTCTTTTTATGTGGCACCAACACCAGTGCTTTTTACTAGGCACCAGAACTGGTGCTTTTTATGTGGCACCAGCACCAGTGCTTTTAATGTGGCACCAGCACCAGTGCTTTTTACTTGGCACCAGAACTGGTGCTTTTTATGTGGCACAATCACCAGTTCTTTTTATGTGGCACCAACACCAGTGCTTTTTACTAGGCACCAGAACTGGTGCTTTTTATGTGGCACCAGCACCAGTGCTTTTAATGTGGCACCAGCACCAGTGCTTTTTACTTGGCACCAGCACCAGTGCTTTTTACTTGGCACCAGAACTGGTGCTTTTTATGTGGCACAATCACCAGTTCTTTTTATGTGGCACCAACACCAGTGCTTTTTACTTGGCACCAGAACTGGTGCTTTTTATGTGGCACCAGCATCAGTGCTTTTAATGTGGCACCAACACCAGTGTTTTTTACTTGGCACCAGAACTGGTGCTTTTTATGTGGCACCAGCACCAGTGCTTTTTACTTGGCACCAGAACTGGTGCTTTTTATGTGGCACCAGCATCAGTGCTTTTTATGTGGCACCAGCATCAGTGCTTTTTATGTGGCACCAGCACCAGTGCTTTTTACTTGGCACCAGAACTGGTGCTTTTTATGTGGCACCAGCATCAGTGCTTTTTATGTGGCACCAGCACCAGTGCTTTTTACTTGGCACCAGAACTGGTGCTTTTTATGTGGCACAATCACCAGTTCTTTTTACTTGGCACCAGAACTGGTGCTTTTTACTTGGCACCAGCACCAGTGCTTTTTACTTGGCACCAGAACTGGTGCTTTTTATGTGGCACAATCACCAGTTCTTTTTACTTGGCACCAGAACTGGTGCTTTTTACTTGGCACCAGCACCAGTGCTTTTTACTTGGCACCAGAACTGGTGCTTTTTATGTGGCACAATCACCAGTTCTTTTTATGTGGCACCAACACCAGTGCTTTTTACTTGGCACCAGAACTGGTGCTTTTTATGTGGCACCAGCACCAGTGCTTTTTACTTGGCACCAGAACTGGTGCTTTTTATGTGGCACAATCACCAGTTCTTTTTATGTGGCACCAACACCAGTGCTTTTTACTTGGCACCAGAACTGGTGCTTTTTATGTGGCACCAGCATCAGTGCTTTTAATGTGGCACCAACACCAGTGTTTTTTACTTGGCACCAGAACTGGTGCTTTTTATGTGGCACCAGCACCAGTGCTTTTTACTTGGCACCAGAACTGGTGCTTTTTATGTGGCACCAGCACCAGTGTTTTTTACTTGGCACCAGAACTGGTGCTTTTTATGTGGCACAATCACCAGTTCTTTTTATGTGGCACCAACACCAGTGCTTTTAATGTGGAACCAACACTGACAGGATTACCGAGTACCTTCCAAGACATGGATCCCTCCACTTGGATGTGCCCTAAGTTGACATCACTTCCTGTTTGTCATCACTCCCCATCTCTCTTTGGCCTTGTAGTATATCTGCTGACCACATATATTATGTTTGCATGCAGTTCATTTTAAGGCCTACTGTTAAGCTATGAGTGTCCAGCTCTGTCAACATAGTCTGCAGCTGGTCTGTAGTTTCAGTGATGAGTACAATGTCATTTGCGAATCAGAGATGTGTTAGTCACTTGCCATTGATGTTCATACCACCTGTCCAGTCAATAATTTAACTACTACATCATCATCATCATCATCATCGTTTAACGTCTGCCTTCTATGCTAGCATGGGTTGGACAATTTTGACTGAGGGCTGGAGAGCCAGATGGCCGCACCAGGCTCCAATCTTGATCTGGCAGAGTTTCTACAGCTGGATGCCCTTCCTGACACCAACTACTCCAAGAGTGTAGTGGGTGCTTTTTACATGCCACCAGCATGGGGCCAGTCAGGTGGTACTGGCAATGACTTCGCTCGAATCTTTTTACACTTTTTGACTGAGGGCTGGAGAGCCAGATGGCCGCACCAGGCTCCAATCTTGATCTGGCAGAGTTTCTACAGCTGGATGCCCTTCCTGACACCAACTACTCCAAGAGTGTAGTGGGTGCTTTTTACATGCCACCAGCATGGGGCCAGTCAGGTGGTACTGGCAATGACTTAGCTCGAATCTTTTTACACTTGCCACTGGACATATCTAACACATATATATTACATATATGTAATTCACACATAATACAAGAACACTTTACTGACTGCAACAGTCAACATAAAAGAAAATAACTTTTTTTTATTTATTCTTTCTGGGCAGCCTGGTACCAAGTGATCCAGGACTTGATACTAGTCCATGGTCCAGTGATTGGAGATTCCTGCTGTAGACAACACACACATACACAAAGCAAAAAAAATAAAATAAATAAATAAAATAAAGTTAGAATTGTCAATAGTACTACAGCATGGCCTTAACTGTGATGATGAAAGCATACTTAAGAACATAGTAGTGTAAAATCTAATATGTAGTACTCTTTTAATCTCTCTCTTTTACTCTTTTACTTGTTTCAGTCATTTGACTGCGACCATGCTGGAGCACCGCCTTTAGTCGAGCAAATCAACCCCGGGACTTATTCTTTTGTAAGCCCAGTACTTATTCTATCGGTCTCTTTTGCCAAACTGCTAAGTGATGGGGACATAAACACACCAGCATCGGTTGTCAAGCAATGCTAGGGGTACAAACACAGACACAAACATACACACATATATATATATACATATATACGACAGGCTTCTTTCAGTTTCCGTCTACCAAATCCACTCACAAGGCATTGGTCGGCCCGAGGCTATAGTAGAAGACACTTGCCCAAGATGCCACGCAGTGGGACTGAACCCGGAACCATGTGGTTGGTTAGCAAGCTACTTACCACACAGCCACTCCTGCGCCTAGTGTATGACATATGATGGATTCTTCCATCGAAGGTGATATATGAGTGTTCAGCTTTTGCTGAATGACCTGCAAAAATGATTTGTTTATAGTGATAAAAATTACCGTAAATCCTCGAGTATAGTCTGCCCTTGAGTATAATACGCAGAGTATTTTTAGAGGGCTGTACCTCTGAAAAACCTAAACCTTGTGTATAATACGCACCCCTTCTCTAACTTGAGTCGTGCGTAATTAAGCCAGCAGCACCTAGTCGAACAAACACTTCTGTGCATGCGTAATACAATAATGGTGATGTTCTCAACTGTTATATGGGAATGTAAATATGTTTGCAAATTGTTTTTGTTACATGTTACTCTGTGTTCTGAATACTTTTATTTTAATAAATGTTGCTTACTGCAAGTTATGGATGATTCTTTTATGACTTCATTGCTTTCAGGCTTAGCTTAAGGTATTTTCGTGCCCGACATCACAAAATGCATCTGAATAAACATTGCTGGACAGCAAATAGAGACTCGGACATTGCTTGGAAAATATTTTTCATTTTTAACTTCGTATATAGTACGCACTAGGGATTTTGACCTTTAAATTTTGGGAAAAAAATGCGGAATATACTCAAGGATTTACAGTATGTGCTGTATGTCAGCTCACTCACTCCATCAAATTGACATTGCCTGAAGAGGTACATGGTGTACTACACTTTAGGTAACAAAGTGATCAGAGAGCAACATGAGGTGAAGTGTTTTAGTGAAGAACACAACACACCACCTGGCCTAGTGATTGAAACCACAATCTCATGATAATGAGTCAATGCTCTAACCACTAGAGGAGAGAACCCAATAAGGCTTGAAAATTATTTAAAGCTGTTCACCATTTTGTGAGGATGTATAGTATATAGTAAAGAGCAATATAATATTTAAATATAAAATAATAAATGCGCCCTTTTAAAGCCTAGCCAGGCTCATGGGCCCAGTTTCCCAGTTTCAATGGTGTATGTGTTATCCAGCTGGATGGGACGCCAGTCCATCGCAGCGTTACTCACTTTTGCCAGCTGAGTGGACTGGAGCAACGTGAAATGAAGTGTTTTACTCAAGAACACAACGCGTCACCCGGTCCAGGAATCGAAACCACAATCTTACGATCATGATGCTGACACTCTAACCACTAAGCCACGTGCCTCCACAATATAATATATACTCTGTTGAAATATAATATATAGAATATGCAAAAGGAATATGCTAAAAAGCATAATTAATGCTGGTCTACTAACTATCTGGTCATGAGTTCAAATCTTGCCTGTTTGTTCTAGTTTGAACTGGCTGAAGTAAAACAAGTTCCACTCCTGCATCACAGTTGAGTGGTTAGAGTTAAGACAGGATAATCAAGTGCAGAAACAATTGATCCAATGAATAAACCATCCCACTTATATTCAGCATGGGAGAAAAGGATATATATATAAATAAAAAGGGGGAAAAGAGAAATAAAGCTGTTTAGAGTATAATAAATGTGTTATTGGTTATTTGGTGGAGACGGAAGCAGTGAGAAACCTGTTGTATACATATCTAGCCATGTGTATATTATGTTGTGTGTGTATGTGTGCACATGAATGTGTGTGTACATATACATACATACATGCATATATATATAGATAGAGAGAGAGGGGGGAGAGGAGAGAGGGAGAGTGAGAGAGGGAAAGAAAGAGATAGAAAGATTGATATAAATGCATGCACATACGCACACACACACACACATGCACACGTGTGTATATGGTGTATATATTATATATATATATATATATATATACATATATATTATATAAGATGGTTACTTTCCAACCATGTGGTCTCAGGTTCAGACCCACTGTGTGACACCATGGACAAGTGCCTTCTACTATAGCTTTGGGCCAACCAAAGCCTTGTGAGCAGATTTGCTCGAGGAAAATTATTATTGCTGCTATCTCTTTGTTATGTCAATTATTGCTATTATTATTATTATTATTATTATCATCATCATCATCATCAAAATTGGTGATAGAAAATATCCCAAGAGGCACAGTAACATGCCATTGCAGTGGAGTCAAGTCTTGGTGGGTGAAAAATGCTCCTGAGAGCAAAGTACAAAGATGCCTTGGGTGCATGTGGGAACAAAATGCCCACATCACCCAAGGAAAGAAGTTTGGAACCATTGAGGTGAGATTTGGGATGGAAGAAGAAGCTAGATGTAATTCCACAACCGCTTTGAGGAATGACAACTTTTTCTTAATCCCAGCTACCACAGTCAATGCCTTGCCAAGAATAAGGGTGCAGAATGTGGAACCAGAAACATTCATAACCTGGTTAGTGAGTTGCCGTCTTGGCAGGTTTAGAAGATGACTATTGGAAATCAGGAAATTACCTGAGCAAAACTGGTTAGGTACAGGTATGGAACTGACCTTACAATGCAAGCAGGACTATATCAACCAGCTGTCCGATCTAATCGATCTCCTGGATGGTACTCACCTATCAATGTTTGTGGCAGGTTATTTTTTTATTTATCTATGTGCTCTTTTCAAGCTTAGCCAGGCTCATGGGCCCGGTTTCCCAGTTTCTGTAGCATATGTGTTTCCCGCAGCTGGACGGGACACCAGTCCATCGCAGCATTACTCAAGAAACAGGAAGAAAGAGTGAGAGAAAGTTGGGTCGAAAGAGTACAACAGGGGTCGCCACCCCCGCCTGCCAGAGCCTCGTGGAGCTTTAGGTTATTTCGCTCAATAAACACACACAACAACACTTGGTTTGTGTGGTGTCGGTAGAGAGGATGACAGATAGGGGAGGGCAGAAGTAGGGCTTGCAGGGCGCATGCGCGGTAGGAAGTGGAAGTGGCGAGGGACGACGCATGTGTGGCATCGACGAAGCAGCAGTTGCAGCTGAGACGACGAAGGCACAAGATGTATCGAGCTGGCTGAGAGAGATCTGAACTTCGCTGAGTTTCGGTAGACTAATCTTCGCCGAGGTAAGGCCTAATTATATTTCCATTCTCCTTTTTTCTGTTGTCCTCTTTCATCGTTCACACCACAGTTTGGGAATCGAAACCACAATCCTCCGACCGTGAGTCCGCTGCCCTAACCACTGGGCCATTGCACCTCCATTTTGTGGCAGGTAGAAAGCCTAGATGACACAAATGTGCATCTATAAATCACTTAAAGGCAAAATAAAGTCTCATGGCTGCCAGCGTTACAAATACAAGTGCAAAATCATAAACAAGTGCTCAAGACTCTTACACCTACTTTCACACTCATGCTCACACCCACACCCAAACCAAGACAAAGAAGGAGTCTATCCCCAGTTGCCACAAAAAGCATGTTTCCCCTGAATGCTCTTTCTCCCAAACCAATATCATCTGCAATGACATGGAGAAGGAAGAGCTGAATGATCAATGGATCACAATGACAAAAGGGGGGTAGGCAAAAGAGGAGGAGAGTTCATAGCCCTACTCCAAGAAATCAACAATAGCTTTTTCTGAAACCACAACTGCAATACAATTCGCAACCACTCCAACAAAAACAACAAAAACAAAATCAACAACTTCAAAAACAACAACATCATCAACAACAGCATGAAATCACAGAAACACAGAAAACTCTAATAACAGAACTTTAAAAATATTCATCAGACTGTAGATGAAATGTGTCCATCAATTTCACTGTTGCGGGCAAGTGTAACAGCGAATTGATGGATTTTGTAAGTCAAAGCAAAAACAAAATAGAGACAGACGGAAAGTAATTTAAGGATTTCAACCTCAAAATCCCTAAGGACAGACTTTTAATTAAAACATCATCAGACCTATATAAAACTATAATAGAAAAATTCCCAGGTAGTGTGGGGATTTAAAAAGTATCTGTTGATAAAAGGGTGTTGGAAGGGCCTTTTAAAAAATTTTCGCCAGTAGAGAGGGCCAGAATTTCTGGGCTTCTCAAAAATCAAAGTGAGTAACCTCCTCATTTTCTTTCTCCAACTAGCATGGCTGTGCTGAGAATGGTGTGTGTGAATGTGTGTGGCCTGGGATCAGCTTGGAAGCAAGGTCACTTGATTTGGATGTGGCTGCCATTAGTGAAACAAGGGTCTCCAGAAAACACACTCTAGCATCCATTTTTGAGGACTATGAGGTATTCTCATCTTGTGGTCTATCGGGGGAGGGTGGCAGTGTAGCAGTGCTACTCAGGAAATCCTTAGATCTCCAAGTACTGGCTATCTTCCTGGACCTGGATGGTAGGGTGGTGGTCCTGGACATGAACGGCAGCAAAGGTGGTGCCTTTAGACTGGTGGTGGTTTATGCCCCAACAGGGGCTTGAAGGCTAGATTTCTTCAGGTGTCTAGAAACACTCTTGGTACGTCTTGCACTTTACCACTAGTGGGGGACAGGAATAGTATTTTAGATGCATGAAAGGACTGTATGGGTTTAGTACACAGTAAAAGTGAGTGTAAAAGCCTCAAAAACCTGGTCAGAACTTTCCAGCTTTCCGACAGGTACTGACTGGATTTCCCTGATGTACCAGTGTGGATATGGAGCAACTGTCTGCACCAATAAACTACTATTGTTCTTGAAAGTTGTTTTTTTATATCTTCTATGGATTACTTAAAGCTCACTAGCTTCCTACACCTTTATCCTTTACATATATATATGTACACACACACAGCGGTTACATATATCATATCATACCTTGATATTGTGTGAACTGAGATCCCCATTGACATACTGTAAGTGTTAACACTTACAGTATGCAAATTAGTGGCCCCAGTTTTCTGTAGCGGCTGTAATTGTTGAATATATAAACAGCTTAGCCGCATGTTTCTCTGGGATCGGGGAAATTGATGCAGACACCTCTGAGGAGAATCCAATAAGATTTGAAAATTGATTAAGGTTCTTTATTTCTTTTATTCTTTTACTTGTTTCAGTCATTTGACTGCGGCCATGCTGGAGCACCACCTTTAGTCGAGCAAATCGACCCCGGGACTTATTCGTTGTAAGCCCAGTACTTATTCTATCGGTCTCTTTTGCCGAACCGCTAAGTGACGGGGATGTAAACACACCAGCATTGGTTGTCATGCAATGCTAGGGGGACAAACACAGACACACAAACACACCACACACACATAATATATATATACATATATACGACAGGCTTCTTCAGTTTCCGTCTACCAAATCCACTCACAAGGCATTGGTCAGCCCGGGGCTATAGCAGAAGACACTTGCCCAAGGTGCCACACAGTGGGACAGAACCCGAAACCATGTGGCTGGTTAGCAAGCTACTTACCACACAGCCACTCCTGCACCTATTGTTGTTCAATTTTTTTTTTCAGTCTAAAGATAGCCCTGTTTATAAATTTTCTACATAGGTTACATATATGCACACTGACACACACACACATGTATAATTATAAATACTCATCATTATCATCATCATCGTTTAACGTCCGCTTTCCATGCTAACATGGGTTATATATATAATTTAAGAGAAGCATGATTTGGGAAATTATCATTGCTATATATTAAGTGATACTAATTATAAACTGCACACAAAACAAGTAGACATGCACAAACGTGGATTGTAGAATTAGTTGAGCTCTGGAAAAAATGTTATGTAGTTGCGAGTTATGACCTTTTGTATTCAGCATTCAAATCCTATTTGGGAATTGACTTCTTTCATCATCAATGAAATATGAACCAACCAAGCACTTTTGGGACAGCCACTATAACAGGTTATATTCTCCTGGCAAATTTGAGGCCTCAGTGAGAGAGCTTTTATATAACTACTACTACTACAAACCAATGAGAAAGTTTTTATAAAGTTACTCTGCCTGCTAGAAAAAACAGCCAAGTCTCTTCTGAACCACAGTCTACTGTTTTGTTTTTTAAAAAATGGGAGGACATATTGGCTAATGTGTGGAGGTGCAATGGTCCAGTGGTTAGGGCAAAGGACTCGCGGTCGTAGGATCGCAGTTTCAAATCCCAGACTGGGCATTGTGAGTGTTTATTGAACGAAAACACCTAAAGCTCCACAAGGTTCCAGCAGTGGGTGGTGGCGATCCCTGCTGTACTCTTTCGCCACAACTTTCTCTCACTCATTCTTCTGTTGCCTGCTCACTTAGCCAGCGGGGTGGCGTCATTTGAAGGCTAAAACAATGCAAAGCGCATTGTGACCAGTGATGTGTAGCAACATCTGACTGCCTGGTCGGTCACGTGATCACGTGATATTGGCTAATGTAGCCTGAGATTAATTATATCTGTAAAGTGGAATGGTAATGGCTAAATGTTATCGTTTATCTTTTGCTTGTTTCAGTCTTTGGACTGCGGCCATGCCACGACACCACCCTCAAGAGTTTAGCTGAACAAAACAACCCCAGTACTTACTTTTTAAAGCCTGGTATTATTTATTCTGCTGGTCTCTTTAAACCAATACTGGTTGTCAAGCGGTCACATGCACACATCTTTGTGTCATGTGTTTGTGTGTTTGTGTGTGTGTGTGTGTAACAAGTTTCTTTTAGTTTCCATCTACTAAATCCTCCCATTACAAGGTTTTATTTGTCCCAGGGCTATAGTAGAAGATATTTGCTAAAAGTACTGTGCAGTGGGATTGAACCCAAGATCACATGGTTGGGAAGCAAGCTTCCCAACCATGAAGCCTTGCCTGCACCTATGTGTATTTGAAAGGCAATAGATAAGTATTAGTTTGTATAACTAAATAAGGCGGCGAGCTGGCAGAACCGTTAGCACGCCGGGCAAAATGTGTAGCCGTATTTCGTCTGCCGTTACATTCTGAGTTCAAATTCCACCGAGGTCGAATTTGCCTTTCATCCTTTCGGGGTCGATAAATAAAGTACCAGTTACGCACTGGGGTCGATGTAATCGACTTAATCAGTTTGTCTGTCCTTGTTTGTCCCCTCTATGTTTAGCCCCTTGTGCGTAGTAAAAAAAAATATATTAGTTTGTAAGAGAACTTTCCGTTTCGCGACCGTTGCCAGCACCGCCCCGTTTCGTGTCCGTTGCCAGCCTCGCCTGGCCCTCGTGCCGGTGGCACATAAAAAGCACCATCCGTTCGTGGCCGTTTGCCAGCTCTGTCTGGCACCAGTGCGGGTGGCATGTAAAAAGCACCCACTACACTCACGGAGTGGTTGGCGTTAGGAAGGGCATCCAGCCGTAGAAACACTGCCAGATTTGACTGGGCCTGATGAAGCCTTCTGGCTTCACAGACCCCAGTAGAACCGTCCAACCCATGCTAGCATGGAAAACGGACGCTAAATGATGATGATGATGATGATGATGATAGTTTGTATAACTACCACAAAGAATGTCACTGAACATTATTATATAATTAATCACTGTTGTTGTTATTATTGCTGTTGTGTGGTCCTAGTTTGTCTTGGTTGAGTAGGTTTACACTATAAATGATCATTCAAATGAATGATTTAAGGTTCCGAATATCTGTTGCCTTTGTTTGGTTGAAGGACAAACTACATACTCGAATATACAGTGATTTATAATAGAAAATTCTGTGTCTATCAGGGGATATGTGTTCTTGGCCGGTCCATTTCTGATCAGAATCAAAACTTCCCACTCAATCTACACAATACACATTGAAACACACACACACACACACACACACACACGTGCACACACACACGCGCGCGCACACACACACACACATACGCATACACTCAATCTACACAATACACATTGAAACACACACACACACACATGCCCACACAAACGCACACACACACACACACGTGCCCCCCACACACACACACGTGCCCCCCACACACACACACACGTGCCCCCCACACACACGTGCCCACACACATGCACACACATACGCATATACACACATACGCATACACACACACACGCACACACACACATGCACACACACACACACACACACACACACACATGCATGCGCGCACACAAAAGCAGAATAACAATAAAAAATATGAAAATAGCAGCAGAAATAACCTCATTAGCCAGAAATAAACACAGAAGAACAACAGCAACAACAACTAATTCTGTCATCGTCCTAATATTTATATAAAATCTGCTGTGCGGAATTTCCTTGAAACAATGTATCTAAGATAAGATCATTACAATCAGAAATAATCCATTTAGTTATTTGTTGCATCAATAAACAAAACATACCAGGGAAAGAATCAGATGACATTCCACATAATAATAGTTGCGCTAAACAAACTTCATAGTAGTAAAGTAAAGCAGTAGAGTCTGCGGAAACTAGTTGTGGCTTACGTCAGCAAAAATTATTTTAATAAAATTCCCAAAATAGAATAAGTTTCTGTGTTGCAAGGAGGAAAGAATTTTAATGTTTTGGGCATGATCCTTCATCAGAGAAGAAATGTGAAATATGTTGGATGGTTGTAAATAGGACTGAAGTGATATAAGAAATATATGTCATGGTGATAGAAGGACACAGTTGCATAATAAAATGTATAATAAAAATGTATAATAAAATGTATAATAATGTATAAAATGTATAAAATGTATAAATGTATAAAATGTATAAAATGTATAATAATGTATAAAATGTATAAAATGTATAAATGTATAAAAATGTATAATAAAATGTATAATAATAAATTTTGTATAATAATGTGTAATATAATGTATAAAATGTATAAAATGTATATAATGTATAAATGTATAAAATGTATAAAATGTATAAAAATGTATAATAAAAATGTATAATAAAATGTATAATAATGTATAAAATGTATAAATGTATAAAAATGTATAATAAAATGTATAATAAAAATGTATAATAAAATGTTGCATAATAAAATGTGTGGCAAGAATTTTAAATGTAAACAATATTAGACATTATATAAGCATCAGTTTGAGACAGAATAGAACAACAAGTTCACAAACAGGATTTGAACCACGTCCCTTTCACTTTCCAGGCAACTGGATTGCTGATTATGGAGTACAAAACTGCTGTTTAAAAAGTGTGATAGTTTAATATAGGATCATACTCAGGGTGGTGAGCTGGCAGAATCGTTAGCACACTCGACAAAATGCTTAGCAGTATTTTATCCACCTTAGCAGTATTCATCCACCTTAGCAGTATTTCATCCACTACACTCATGGAGTGGTTGGCGTTAGGAAGGGCATCCAGCCGTAGAAACCTTGCCAGATCAGACTGGGCCTGGTGCAGCCTTCTGGCTTCCTAGACCCCAGTTGCACCGTCCAACCCATGCCAGCATGGAAAGCGGATGCTAAACGATTCATAACGAACGATTATGTTTAGTGAAGGTGCATGGCTCAGTGGTTAGAGCATGAAGCTGACGATCGTGAGGTTGTGAGTTCAAATCCCGGACCGGGCTGTGTGTAGTGTTCTTGAGCAAGGCACTTTATTTCACGTTGCTGCAGTTCACTCAGCTGTAGAAATGAGTTGTGACGTCACAGGTGCCAAGCTGTATCGGCCTTTGCCTTTACCTTGGATAACACTGGTGGTGTGGAGAGGGGGGGGAGCGGTATGCATGGTCTTCCCTAAACAACCTTGCCCGGACCTGTGCCTGGGAGGGTAACTTTCTAGGTGCAATCCCATGGTCAGTGATGACCGAAGGGGGTTTCAGCAGTATTTTCTGAGTTCAAATTCTACTGAGGTTGACTTTGGCTTTCATCCTTTTTGGGTCAATAAAGTAAGTACCAGCTGAACACTGGGGTCGATGTAATTGATTTGTCCCCTCTCACAAAATTACTGACTTTGTGCCAAAATTTGAAACCGATATATGATCATGCTCAGGCAGGAAATTACCAGATCAAACACTTTGTAGTATTTAGCTTTGATGTTTGATACTCTCATTCATCATCATCATTTAACATCCATTGTCCATGTTGGCATGGGTTGGACAGTTTGACAGGAGCAGATGAGCCAGAGAGCTGCACCAGACATCACTCTCTGTTTTAGCATGGTTTCTACGGATGCCCTTTCTAATGCAAATTCAAATATTTACAGAGTCAGACGAAATATTTATAGGCGCAGGAGTGGCTGTGTGGTAAGTAGCTTGCTAAACAACCACATGGTTCCGGGTTCAGTCCCACTGCGTGGCATCTTGGGCAAGTGTCCTCTGCTATAGCCCCGGGCCGACCAATGCCTTGTGAGTGGATTTGGTAGACGGAAACTGAAAGAAGCCTGTCGTATATATGTATATATATATATGTATGTGTGTTTGTTTGTGTGTCTGTGTTTGTCCCCCCAACATCGCTTGACAACCGATGGTGGTGTGTTTATGTCCCCGTTACTTAGCGGTTCAGCAAAAGAGACCGATAGAATAAGTACTGGGCTTACAAAAAGAATAAGTCCCGGGAGTTCAAATTCTGCCGAGGTCGACTTTGCCTTTCATCCTTTCGGGGTTGATTAAATAAGTACCAGTTATGCACTGGAGTCGATATAATCGAATTAATCTGTTTGTCTGTCCTTGTTTGTCCGCTCTGTGTTTAGCCCCTTGTGGGTAGTAAAGAAATAGAATAGTATTTCGTCTGCCTTTACATTCTGAGTTCAAATTCTGCTGAGGTCGACTTTGCTTTTCATCCTTTCGGGGTCAATAAATTAAGTACCAGTTACACACTGGGGTCGATCTAATCGACTGATTCCCTTTGTCTGTCCTTGTTTGTCCCCTCTATGTTTAGCCCCTTGTGGGCAATAAAGAAATAAGAATGGTCTCTGCCCTTGGGAAAAATGCTTAGTGGCATTTCTTCCAACCTTATGTTCTTGGTACAAATGCTGCCAGGGCCAACTTTACCTTTCATCCTTTCAGGGTCGATAAAATAAGTACCAGTTATGCACTGGGGTTGATGTAATTGACTTACCCTTCTCTCAAACTTGCTGACCGTGAGCCAGATTTTGAAACCAATAATATATAAATTGTTGTTGTTATTACTTAGTCCCAAGTAAGCCCTTACAAAGTAGACCTATTGCTAAAGGTGTGCCAACCATAAGCACCCCATTTTATTTTCAGAAATAGCATATCTAGGACAACATTCCCAATGTGTCCTTCAATTTTTATGAAGGTAAGATGTGATTTGAGGCAGATACATCTGTTATATCTTTCAAAGTGAATGATCAATCACACTTAAAAAGCTAAAAGATTCTACCAAGATGGATTATTTAAAACTCCACCAGTATGACATATTTAGTGCATAAAGACAGCCAGAATGGTCCATTTATTTTCTAAAGATTCTGCTAGAATGGCTCATTTAGTGTGAGAAGAATCTACCAGGATGGGTCGTTTAGTGTATAAAGACTCTACCAGTGCCAATTATTTAATGACTAAAGACTAGCATGTCTAAAGACCGTATGACTCATTTAGTGTCTGAAGACTCTACCAGTATGGCTCATTTAGTGTTTAAGGATTCTGCCAGGATCAGTCATTTAGTGCTTAAAGGTTCTTTGTCCCTTCCCACTCCCTGTCAAATTCAACATTTAATATTTAAGGAGTCATGCCGCATTCACTCATGTAGCATGTAAATCAATGTAAATCAAAGCAGAAGCTGAAATTAAACATGAGGTATGTGAAACAAATAGATTACATTATGTCATTTTCACTTAATTACCCTGTTTCCTATTATTTACAAAGGGTGGTTGTTTGTCAAAATTAGTAGAGCATCAAACTAATTAGTTTGCAACTATTTAGTTACATCCTCTTACATCCTGAGTTCAAGCCCTACATTAATGGATTTTGCCTTTCATCCGTTCTGGGATCAATAAAATAAGCACTTGTCAACTACTGACACATTATAATTGACTTTACCCCTCATTGAAATGTGTATCCTTGTACTTTATCTTAGAAATCATGTTACACCTCTGTGAAATATATCTAGCAGCTGAGGGTGTTTACCAGAATTGTTATTGAAGTAATTATGTCAAGCATGAACAAGTGGGTGTGTCCTGGTTATAAATTGTTATGACTATAACTTTAGTGCTTTCCAGATTATGGAATAAATATATTTCTTCTGCCATCAAGTCATAAGGATTACTGCTGTTGCTTAGAACCCTGTCGGCCCTGATTTAAAAAACAGTCCACTTATGACCACCCTGTATGGCATATCAGGAACTACAGTCTCCAGTGTGTTCTATTTTTATTTGAGACAACAAAATGCGATTTGAGAGAGATTTTGCTTCAAGCAGGCATAGAGAAATTATTAAGATTGTGTGTGTGTGTGTGTGTGTGTGTGTGTGTGTGTGTGTGTGTGTGTGTGTGAGTGTGTGTGTGTTTATGTGTGTGTGTGTGTGTGCATGTGCATGCTTGCGTGCATGTGTGTGTGTGTGTTTATGCATGTGCATGAGTGTGTGTATGTGTGTGGTGTGTGTGTGTGTGTGTTGCTGTTTAACCCAGATCAGTTCTAATCCAGCGGAACTATAATCAGAGATGTCCCAGCTGGGTTCATCTGTAATTTTTTTAAGCATAGTGTAACTGGGACTACATTTCCGAATGTGTCTTACTTTGTATATATATATATATATATATATACTAGCAGTGTCGCCCGGCGTTGCTCAGGTTTGTAATGGAAATAACTATAAAGCATTTTTAGAGAGTTATAGCCAAAAAATAGCAAAAAAATGGAAAAAAAATTATGGTAAATTTTTTTTGAGAGTTAAAAAAGGTGGAGTTGCGTCCCCTGTGGTTTGGGTTTCTGATTCTCGACCCCATGTCGAATTTATCGATTTTTTTCAGAACTGGGGGAACTTTTCAAAATTTTCGCTGCGTTAGTTTTGAATTATGACATTGGGCTATGTGTGTGTCAAGTTTCATCAGAATCGGTTGAAAGCCGTGGTCAGAGTGAGGGTACGAGAAAACAGACACACAGAAACACACACAGACAAACTGCCGTTTATATAGAGAGAGATATATATATATATATATATATATATAAAACAGTAGGATGTAATTTGAAGGATATTTAGGTGTTACTTCTAGCAGACCAAGCAACCATGTAGAAGCTCCCTTCATATTAGCTGTGCTATTATTGTTTATGACAAACCTTAACCAGTATATCAAGGATCACAGAAATTCCGGCTGCTACAAGCTCCTTTATTTAACATACTAGATCTAAGATTACATTATCCAATATGTCTTCCCCTTTCTTTTTAAACAGAAGGCTATAATTTGAGGAAGATTTGGCAGCTATTTCTGCCAAATGATGAAATGACTGTGAAAAGACTCCTTCATTAGCATAACTGCCCAAGCTTCATTCTTTTACAGCAGTGGTTCCCAAACTTTTTCAGGTTACCGCTTCCCTTGGCACCCAGGCCACATTCCTAGTCCACCACTCCACCCCACCCAACTCACCACCACAAATACAGATCACTTTCTGCAACACATTCAAAAGAACTGTATTTCACAAATAAAACAACATAATTAACCCATTATTTTAGTTCATTTTCACATCCATTGACCCCCTTTTGGCCACTCTAGTATTGCCCCATTTTTTTCAACCCCCCACTTCGACATTTCTACGGCCCTCCTTCCAGTGGAGCAGTACCGCCCACTTTAAGAATCACTGTTATACAGTATTATCCTTACTTAATTCCACTATTTCTTATTTATGTACATCATTTTACAATGCATTATTTACATTATTTACATTATTTACATTATTACATTATTTACATTGGACAGATATGTATCCTCATCTTGTTTGTTGTTACCACAACATTTCAGCTGATTTACTCTCCAGCCTTCATCAGGTGTCCTGGTACAAATTTGAACACAACCCTGGGTTCTCATTCCTAAGGTATTTTTTTGTTAATATAATTTATTATTATTATTAGTATTAGTATTTTTATTATTATTATTGTTATTATTATCATTATTATTAGTATTAGTATTAGTTTTAGTATTATTATTATTATTATTGTTATTATTATTATTATTATTATTATTATTATTATTATTATTATTATTATTATTGGTATATTATTATATTATTATTATGAGTGAGCGAGCAGAGCATGCCATCAAAGTGACACTGGGGTAAAATATACGAAGCCCAGTATACCCATCATGACTACCCGTCTGATAAGGGTACACCAGGCACATGCATCACAACCATATGTGCGCGACATGGTGATCTCATATCAAGATAAACAGCACATGACCTTGCAGGTGGAGCCCAGTTAGAATTTTCTTCAGATCGAGTAACCCATCCCGCTCAAAAGGTCCTTGAATAAGGGTTATTTAAGGACGTTGAACGAAACACCCATGTTTCCAGAGGTGAATTATTCAAACCCCAAAGAATCCTTCTCAACACATGGCTATGATGCTCCCCCACTACTTCTGCTCGTGATCAGAGATGCACATATCGTCAGCCACTAAGGGACATGCTCAACTGGTTAAGGTCAAACAACTAACAAGCAAATCTGTGGTATTGAGCAGAATATTTGCTGTAGCCCATCTTTTATACCAAGACAAAACAATGTACATGATAACACTTCCAATCAGTTAAGATCAGAAGGCATGAGAGCCACTGCCTGGTACTGCATCAGGGCATTTATTATTATTATTATTATTATTATTATTATTATTAATTAATTCATTCATTCATTCCAGGCACTGTAAGTGCCCTGAGAGAAAAGTTGGACATAAGAAGCATCATATATGGTGTGCAAGAGAGACGACTGCACTAGTATGGTCATGTGTTGCATATGGATGAGGACAGCTGTGTGAAAAAGTGTCACACCCTAGCAGTGGAACCTGTGGAAGAGGTAGACCCAGGAAGACCTAGATGAGGTGGTGAAGCATGACCTTCAAACATTGGGCTTCACAGAGGTGTTGACAAGTGACCGGCACCTTAGAGATTTGCTGTGCTTGAGAAGACCCAGCAAGCCAAGTGAGACCATAACTGTGGCCTATGCCAGTGCAACATAACAGGCCCATTTAAGAGTACCCTTCAATCATTGGGTGATAAACTGCATTTGTGAAGACCTGTTGAGTCAATTGAAGTCATTGTTGTGGCCGATGACAGTACTGCTTGATTGACACCTGTGCTGGAGGCATGTAAAAAGCACCATTAGAGTGTGGTCAATGCCTGTGCCGCCTGACTGGCCCCATCCTGGTGGCATGTAAGAAGCATCATTCGAGCGTGATCATTGCCAGTGCCGCCTGACTGGCTCCCATGCCAGTTGCACATAAAAGCACCATTTGAGTGTGGTTGATGCCAGTGCCGGGTGACTGGTCTTGTGCCGGTGGCACATAAAAAGCACCATTCAAGCGTGATTATTGCCAGTGCCACCTGACTGGCTCCTGTGCCAGTTGCATGTAAAAGCTCTATTTAAGTATGGTCAATGCCAGTACCACCTGACTGGCCCTCGTGCTGGTGGCATGTAAAAAGCACCCACTACACTCTTGGAGTAATTGGCTGGTGCAGCCTTCTGGCTAGCCAGCCCTCTGACAAACTGTCCAACCCATGCCAGCATGGAAAGTGGATGTTAAACGACGATGATGATGACGATGACACCTGATGGAAGCGGGAGAATAAATCAGCCAAATTGTTGTGGTAACAACAAACAAGATGAGGATACATATCCATCCAATGTAAATGATGTAAATAATGTACAGTATTCCCCATCTCTAACAAATTGAACAGTATCACTTTACAATATACACCAGGCTAGGATGTATATTTTATACAATTTCCCATTCATATATATATGTTTGTGCCATGTAAAAAGCACAACTCACCTCACCTGTGCTTGTTTCACGTAAAAATAACTAAGCACACTCTGTTGAGTGGTTGGTGTCAGGAAGGGTATCCAGCTGTAAAAATCCTGCCAAAACGGTCACAGAAATATGGTGCAGGCTTCGGCCTGGTTGGCTCTTGTGGTACCATCTCAACGAGGCTATCATGGAAGACAGATGTTAAACAATGATGATATACGGAGCCAGTTTGAAGTGAATACACTAAACTCTAAATTAACCCTACATCTAGCTTCGTTCAAATCCCTGAAGTTGCAAAAAATGTTCCTTCAACTATTTCCAACAAGCCAATCCAGAAATCTTAACTGTTTAGTCATTAGGAAGTGCTGAACTTAAAAAACTGAACTTTGTGTCAGTGACTTTATTGTTGGGAAGAACAAAAACAGGAAATTGAAGTTATTGGTGAAGTTGGTATGGGCGAAATATGACAAGACAGGAAATTCATAAGGTAGTTTATTTGAGAATATAAAATAAAGGATGGGACAAAACTTGTCACTCACTGATGAGATACTATAGAAACCAATTCAGTTGATTAAAGCTTTGTCATTGACAAAACATCCAAAGATGGACATGTACATTAAAATCAATGAATAGTATTGAATTATATGAACTGACTGTTAATAGAAATGCACTTGGTATAGAGGTCAATGTACCAGGTCATAAGCCAGGTGAGACGGGTGTGTCCCAATTCAAAATCATTTTTGGTTTCCTATCATAACAGGCCATTTGTATTGTTTCCCCACATTCGATTAGAAAACTATAAAAGTAAATGAGCTTATTAGGGAGCCTCTGTGTGAGCTGGTGACCCTTCTGGACATGGTAGTTAATTCTTTTTCATATCATACCTTATCATGAAAAAAAAAAAAAAGTTGACACATTTGATAATGTAGTCCTAAATGTTTCGAAAAAGACAGGATGGTCACAGTTAGAATACTTGGGGCGGGGGGGGGGGGGTGCTAAACAGCAATGGCAATGATGACAACAACAACAACAACAACACTGAATGAATTTTTGAACCTTTCCTGATCAAAGGTATTCAGCACTACTGAATTCAGACTGAGGATCACTGTGTGTTGTAATATTTATGCGTTTTGTGTAATGGCAGTAGTGGTATCATCATCATCATCCTCATTGTGTGTATGTGTGTGTGTATACACACATATATACATATATATACATACATATATATATCTATATATATATATATATATATATACATATATATACACACACACACACACACACACACACATACATACATATATATATATATATATATGTATATATATACACATATACATATATACACACACATATACATATATATACATATAAGTGTAGGCATGACTGTGTAAGTGAAGGTGTGGTTGTGTAGGTGCAGGCATGACTTTGTGTTTAAGAAGTTTGCTTCCCAACCACATGCTTTCAGTAGCACTGCATAGCACCTTGGGCATGTGTCTTCTATTATAGCCCTGGCCAACCAATGCCTTGTGAGTGGATCTGGTGGATATAAAATTAAAAGAAGCCTGTTATACATGTGTGTGCATGTATGTATGTATGTATACACACACATACATACACAGCAGACCCAAAAGTGCTGATCCCTGAAAGGTGTCACCCAATGCAAATCCCTTTTTTTGCCTCAGCCCACCTAGCTTCATTACTGCTTCATCAGTAATTATAACTAAAACAAACTGCCTAGGACTCATAAAGCCAGTTACTTGGTTTCTATGTCATATAAGGAACTGAGATCGCAACATTCCCCCTGAAAGGAACACCAGTCCAAACAGGGTTCAAGGTCAACAATTTTATAGAGAGGGGACAATTTGATTACATCAACCCCAATACTTGACTGGTACTATATTTTATTGACTCTGAAGGTACTATATTTTATTGACTCAAAGTTGACCTTGGCAAGATTTGAACTCAGAATATAAAGAGCCAGTAGAAAATGTTGCTAAGCATTTTTATCTGATGTGCTAATGATTCTGCCAGTGCATCACCTTGGTTGTAACATGCAGGTGATTAGATATTTGCCAATCAACAGACATATGTGGATATAGCCTCAGATATTAGTGCATAAAGCAGCAATACCAGAAACCCAGTTTTCTGATCAATTCTCAAGTGTATGTTTTACTTTTACACTGCTTCCATAATTGATAAATATTGACTAAATTATTTTCTAGCCCTAAAGAGCATTCCTAATCTTTATGAAGCAATTTTACCAATGATCAAAGATATTTTGTCCATGATCATTTCATTTGATATTTATTGGGTTGTCCAATAAAGTTCGTGCCGATTTATAGTAGCTTACCTTTCGACTTATTTTACAACATGGTTGAGTCCATAAAATAGGATTTGACGACACCTCCATTTAGAGCACAGTTTAAGCTATCTTTTAGTGGAAGAATGTTTATGTTCCTATAACCTGTGTTAATTCTGTAACAATGTATGTTTCTTCTTTTAAGTCAGTATGCAACTTGAAGGATATTTGACTGCTATTTACAGCAGATTGTGCAGCTGCTCAAAGACGTTCTCAGCCTTGGTGATTCCATATACATGGTGATGAGTCTGGTGAAATGGAGAGGAACGTTTCTGAAGAATTTTATTGTTAGTGTAGAGGTGGAAGTAAATGTGGTGACAGTAAATGTGGGAGACATCTTAGTTGAAGATTATTCAATAAGAAGACTGCAAAATTAAGAAACACAAAGGATCAAGAAGGTTCTGTTGAAAGTTGGGAAACAAGAATACTTGCAGGCTGTGTAGTGCTTTAAAGTACTTATTTTTACCTTTTGTCTTTTACTTGTTTCAGTCATTAGACTGCAGGGCCATACTGGGGCACTACCTCGGAGAATTTTAGTCAAATGAATTGATCCTAATACTTATTTTATCTTAAGCTTGGTACTTAATCTATTAGTTTCTTTTACTGAACCACAAAGTTACAGGGTCATATACACACAAACACTACTTGTCAAGTGGTGGGGCGGTACAAACACAGACACAAAGACACACATAAATAGATATATATGCATGTATGCACATATATATATATGTGTGTGTGTGTGTGGAGGTGCGTGGCTTAGTGGTTAGGGTGTCAGCACCATGATCGTAAGATTGTGGTTTCGATTCCTGGACCGGGTGACGCGTTATGTTCTTGAGCAAAACACTTCATTTCACATTGCTCCAGTCCACTCAGCTGGCAAAAATGAGTAATGCTGCAATGGACTGGCATCCTGTTCAGCTGGGGAACACATACGCCATAGAAACCAGGAAACTGGGCCCATGATCCTGGCTAGGCTTTAAAAAGGGTGCAAAAAAAAAATATATACACACACACACATATATATATATGTATGTGTATGTATATATATATATATATTATATATATATATATATATATATGTATGTATGTATGTATATATAATATATATATATATATATATATATATATATATATATATATATATATATATATATATAAGATGGGCTTCTTTCAGTTTCTGTCTACCAAATCCTCTCATAAGGTTTTGATCAGTTCAAGGCTATAATAGAAGACACTTGCTCAAGGTGCCATGCAGTAGGACTGAACCCAGAACCATGTGATTGGGAAGCAAGCTTCTTAGCACATAGCCAAGTTTGTGTCTACTATCTTTTTGATGATCCTTTTACAGTAGTGGAGTAAATGACTCCCAATTAGTGGTGGTGGTGGTTGTGATCATGGGTACTTCTTTCAAGTGCTACAAGAGGTATTTTTCACCTGTACAAGCGTAGCACCACAGCTGTTGCTAACAACTTGGCTTTAAGTGGTTATGGACTTTGGTTGCGTAGAAAATTGAATGAGACGTGCCAGAAGGATGGTTTAGATTACCCACTTATTTGTCTTGCATTGGTCAAGAGCAAAGCAAGTTGTCATTAGAAATAGTTGTTCTAAAACTGGTGAAGTTCCAAGTTTGCTAACTTTGAAGAACCAAAAGAATTTGGATGAGGATGGTGGGGCAGCATAAACTAAGAAGATGTGATGTGTGTTGCTTTGATTAGAAATAAGGATGATACTGGCTGGATAAAGGTTATGTTTGATAGAGAGAAAAAGGTCAAGAATGTTTAGAGAGTGTCAGTATGTAGGCCAGAAATATGGGTAAGGGTGGAAACAAACAGGTGCAAACATTAACAAATAATTTGGCCTTTGTGCTGGCATCATCAGTGTAGAAGTAGTGCAAAGGGAAATATTTGTATACATTGTGTACAGTGAAGTTACAGAGGATGTTGAGTATAGAGAGAGGAGTAAAGTGAAATGGATACCCTCGATACAAGAAGTGGGATAGTCAAATATCAGTTAGTGGTTAGAAGAGTTCAGAGATCAGAAGTGATACGAGATGAAGAAAGACTTTGTGTCAAAGTAATTTGAAGTTTTTATTGCTGAGTAGTGAATGAATTCAAAATATGCCCTGCGTGGCATCTTGGGCAAGTGTCTTCTGCTATAGCCCTGGGCCGACCAATGCCTTGTGAGTGGATTTGGTAGATGGAAACTGAAAGAAGCCTGTCGTATATATGTATATATATATATATATATATATATATATATATATATATGTATATATATATGTATGTGTGTGTGCGTGTGTGTGTGTGTGTGTGTGTGTGTGTGTATGTGTGTCTGTGTTTGTCCCCCTAGCATTGCTTGACAACCGATGCTGGTGTGTTTACGTCCCCATCACTTAGCGGTTCGGCAAAAGAGACCGATAGAATAAGTACTGGGCTTACAAAGAATAAGTCCCGGGGTCGATTTGCTCGACTAAAGGCGGTGCTCCAGCATGGCCGCAGTCAAATGACTGAAACAAGTAAAAGAGTAAAAGAGTAAAGAGAGACATCAAATTTTCAGAAATAAATTGAAATAAAGAGATGAATTAGAGCAAAGATGAGATAGTAAAAGAATCTGTGAATTTTTTTTAGCTCACCATTGGATATGTAAATTTCAAGCAAGGGTCCAAACTGGCTAAAACAACAAAGTTATGGCCTAATGATCAAAGAATTGATTGTTCGTATTCCTTCAACAGCACTGTGCAGGGATTATGGGCCAGAGAATCTGATCTCAGAAAATTATTCTAATTAGCTATAAATTAATACCATAAGTAGATAAGAGCACTAAATTATCAACAGGGTTTAACTGGATTGTAATATTTTAAAAATGCAATAAAGATAAATGATAGTTTTGCAGTTTCTTTAAAATGACAGTGGATGGAATGTGCAAGAATAGTTTCAGAATGTTTGTAGAGTACATAAAGAATATAGAATTCTACATAATGTTCTTTGAAAGGTTATAGGATTTTATTTTATGACTTAAAAGAAAATGATTGTACTCATGAGTTTAGTCAACTCTCACAAACTAGTCAGACTGATTCAGTTGCTGTTCCGCTTAAATTTCCATAAGCTGATAATTGCAGAAAAAGAGAATCAGGTGGATCAGGCCGACTCGACTGGAACTGATATGTAACCAGGTTGCTTAGAAAAGAAGAGATCATTATAGTTGAGATAGAAAAGACAGAGTAAGTAGACAACAGTACAACACTTCTGTGGGCCAGTGGTTGTAGAGTTGGATGGCCTTCTTTTTGGATGTGGTTTAAACACTTGTGTGTGTAGGAGCAATATCAGCTCTTATGTGGGAGCACCACTCCAACATGAGTACAACTTGAGTATTGCAGAGGATCAGTAATTGATCAGAACTGAAGTATTTTATGGCTTTGAAGGAGGAGTGATTAGTCACTGAGACGCAGTGTTTGCTATACTGTGTATGTAGAGCTGTCAAGAAGGATGACCAGAGATTGTGAAGCCTAACAATCGTATTAATTTTGATAGCTTTGATTGTTTGTTTTCTGAGACTATGGACGGTAGGGTATAAGAGTGTTCCCTTGATATGTATAGTTGATTGCGCTTTTTATTGTCAAAGATACTATATTGTCATGGCTCCATCTGAGGTTATTTCTAAGACCTTTGTTCACAGAGACTGTATCAGTTTGGCATGAAGAGTTGTGGTTGCATATGGATGATGAATGCATGAGGAAGGCAAAGGAAGAATGAAGAATGGTGTCATATACGTATGAGTAAATGTTTATAAAAGTTGTAGCTAATCAGTTGTTAATGTAGAGCAGGGGTTCTCAACCACTTTTTTTTTATCTATGGACCCCCTTTGATTATCATTTTATTCTAAAAGACCCCTATAGCTATTTGATGTTTACAAACTAGTTTTATAGAAACTTTTTTCAATATTTCTATTTTGTTTCTTACACATTAACTTGTGCAGGGTGAACTATGTAAAATGTTAGAGAAAGAAACCTAGCTGTTTCTAGCAATATATAATCTTTTCTACTCTAGGTACAAGGCCCAAAATTCTGGGGGAGGGGAGGCCAATCAATTAGATCAACTCCAGTACGCAACTGGTACTTAATTTATCGACCCCGAAAGGATGAAAGGCAAAGTCGACCTCGGTGGAATTTGAACTCAGAACATGTGTGCTAACGTTTCTGCCAGCTCACCGCCTAGCAATATATACCATTACATACATCTAAAGCGAATTTTTTTCAGGGGCCCTTAAAATACTATGATAGATCCCCAGTTTACCATTTTGTTGCATGGACCCCACAAAATCTTATATAGACCCTCAAGCTGAGAATCACTGATGTAGAGGGTGAGATATAACCAAACCATGGGTCACACCAGAGCTGTCAGAGTGTGGGTTACAGAGAGCTTCATCAGCACACACTGCATGGTTCTATGAGACAGGAAGCTTTTCAGTCAGAGATGAGAGATGGTTAAAGTGTCAAACAGATTAGCTTATAGATTAGTAGTGTGTTGGTAGAATATCTATAGAATACTTACAAAGTATCAAAAGAGTATTTATAAACCTCTATAAGATGTCTAAAATAGTGTGTAAAATGCTTATAGATGAAGTGTATAGAATATCTATAGAATGAGTGTATAGAATATCTATGGTATGAGTATAGAGAATGTCTATACAATGAGTCACTGTATGTGTGTGTATATACAAATCCGTATGTTATGTTATGTAGAACAGAAAGGGAGGGGAGATCTATGTGAATGA
>NC_043000.1:17714893-17724893 GCF_006345805.1 Octopus sinensis | reverse complement strand
GAGCATCATCATCATCATCATTTAGCGTCCGCTTTCCATGCTAGCATGGGTTGGACGGTTCAACTGGGGTCTGGGAAGCCAGAAGTCTGCACCAAGCCCAGTCTGATCTGGCAGTGTTTCTACGGCTGGATGCCCTTCCTAACGCCAACCACTCCGTGAGTGTAGTGGGTGCTTTTTACGTGCCACCCGCACAGGTGCCAGACGGGGCCGGCAAACGGCCACGGACGGATGGTGTTTTTTACGTGCCACCGGCACGGGGGCCAAGCAAGGCTGGCAACGGCCACGATCGGATGGTGCTTTTTACGTGCTACTGGCACGGAGGCCAGTCGGGGCGGCGCTGGCAACGGACACGGTCGGGTGGTGCTCTGGATTATATTACCAAATGAATCCTTTTTTTAACATAATGAGGTGTGATTTGAGGGAGATTTAGTAGCTATTTCTTGTAGGTTGAATGACAAAATAAAGGTCTTCTTGAGGTTTCCTCATTATTAAGAGTTACTGAATGAGGAACAGGAGCTGGAAGTAGAACCTACTTATAATAGGGCCGAATTTAGAACTAACACCAGGAATCAGTAAAGAGATGGTGAGTACAATAGATGGTAAGAATATGATAATTGGAAAAGTTGATCCAAGGTCAACCAGATCTCCACATCCATATTAGTAAGCCCTAATATATTGGCGGATAGCTGACTTTCTATAGTTTATGCTGTAGATGGTGAATTTATCTCTTGTTCTTTTCCTAGACTATTCTGTTAAGCTATATGATCCACACAACTGCTTCATTGGCCATCAGAGATAACATACTCGTTTCACAATCTGAGCAAGTGATTGATGTAACAACCCATCCTGTCACCCTCAATATATCAGTATCTATCCCTGTAGTTTCCCTTGTCATTATGCATTTAACTGTTGCATTTATCATGTCTTTATAGATCTCTACTGCAGCTTCTTCTGTTGGATAATCAGCTGAAAGCAGCAACTGAAAAGTTCTTTGAGCAGCGTGCAACCTAGGCAGCATGGTGGTGGAATGATAATATGGGAGAGAGAGAAGTAAATTTACCATCTATAACACAAACTAGAAAAAATTGGTTTATTGAATTGATCTTGATTCAGTTTTCCCAATTATCACACCTTTACCATCTCTTGTATTACCTTTACAATCTCTTTAATGCTCCTTACAGTTAGTCCTATTGCTGGTCTATTACGGGTAGGCTCAACCTACTATCAACTCTCATTTACCTATTTCTTTACTACCCACAGAGAGGACAAACAAGGACAGATAAACGAATTAAGTCGATTACATCGACCCCAGTGCATAACTGGTACTTAATTTATCGACCCCGAAAGGATGAAAGGCAAAGTTGACCTCGGTGGAATTTGAACTCAGAACGTAATGGCAGACGAAATACGGCTACTCATTTCGCCCAGCGTGCTAATATTTCTGCCAGCTCACCTACTATCATCTCTTATTTACCATTCAGCAACTTTTCAGTATGATGAGTCAACAGTGGTGGCATACGTTGTCATTCGACTGCTAGAAATAGCGACCAAAACTCACTCAAACCCCAGTTCATTGTTTTAAAAAGGAGTCATTTGATAATATTGTCCAGGTGGCACTATATCTGTGTAACAGGAGGTATCAATATGAGGTGTAAGGAAATAATCACCTGTTTAACATATGAATGATGTACATAGTGTACAGGAGTGGCTGTGTGGTAAGTAGCTTGCTAAACAACCACATGGTTCCGGGTTCAGTCTCACTGCGTGATACCTTGGGCAAGTGTCTTCTACTATAGCCTCAGGCTGATCAAAGCCTTGTGAGTGGATTTGATAGACGGAAACTGAAAGAAGCCTGTCGTATATATATATGTATATATATATATATATAATATATATATATATATGCGTGTGTGTGCTTGTGTGTCTGTGTTTGTCCCCCTAGCATCGCTTGACAACCGATGCTGGTGTGTTTATGTCCCCGTCACTTAGTGGTTTGGCAAAAGAGACCGATAGAATAAGTACTGGGCTTACAAAGAATAAGTCCCGGGGTCGATTTGCTCGACTAAAAGGCGGTGCTCCAGCATGGCCACAGTCAAATGACTGAAACAAGTAAAAGAGTAAAAGAGTAAAGAGTTGCCAGATTGGGACAAATGGATGAATGAATAAAAGAAGTCATTGTTTTTGATTCATCATTTGCATTGTTAAAAATTTATATCAGACACAACCGTCCAAAGAGGAACTATAGAGAGTAACAGAAGAAAGGGAATGTTTTCATTGGATCATTGTATTTGATATGTTACTCTATAGTTTCTTATTAGTTGGTTGTGTCTAATATATATATTCTTTTATTCTTTTACTTGTTTCAGTTATTAGATTGTGGCCATGCTGGAGCACTATCTTAAAGAATTTTAGTCAAAGAAATATATATATATATATATATATATATATATCACGTGATCACGTGACCGACCAGGCTATCAGATGTTGCTACACATCGCTGGTCACAATGCGTTTCGCATTGTTTTTTAGCCTTCAAATGACGCCAACCCCGCTGGCTAAGCAAGCAGGCCAACAGAAGAAAGAGTGAGAGAAAGTTGCAGCGAAAGAGTACAGCAGGGATTGCCACCACCCCCTGCCGGAGCCTCGTGGAGCTATAGGTGTTTTCGCTCAATAAACACTCACAACGCCCGGTCTGGGAATCGAAACCACGATCCTACGACCGCGAGTCCGCTGCCCTAACCACTGGGCCATTGCGCCTCCACATATATATATATATGGCTTCTGTGCCGGTGGCACATAAAAAGCACCATCCGAACGTGGCCGATGCCAGCACCGCCCCGACTGGCTTCCTGTGCCGGTGGCACATAAAAAGCACCAACCGATCGTGGGATCCCAGAACATCTCGCTGTGCTTGAGGAGACCAGTTGAGTCAAGTGCATGTACATGAACATCGAACCAAATATCAATGGAAACAGTAGTTGTGATACCTGTGCCGGTGACACATAAAAAGCACCATCCGAACGTGCCCTTGCCAGTGCAGCCTCCACTGGCTCTGTGCCGGTGGCACATAAAAAGCACCATCCGAACGTGACCGATGCCAACCCTGCCTCGAATGGCTTCTGTGCCGGTGGCACATAAAAAGCACCATCCGAACGTGGCCGATGCCAGCACCGCCGTGACTGGCTTCTGTGCCGGTAGCACATAAAAAAGGCACCAACCGATCGTGGCCGATGCCAGACCCCTCTGGCACCTGTGCAAGTGGCACGTAAAAAGCACCCACTACACTCGCGGAGTGGTTGGCGTTAGGAAGGGCATCCAGCTGTAGAAACACTGCCAGACCAGACTGGAGCCTGGGGCAGCCCCTGGCTCCCCAGACCCCAGTCGAACCGTCCAACCCGTGCTAGCACAGAAAGCGGACATTAAACGATGATATGATGATGATATATATATATATATATATAATATATATATATATATTATATATATATATATATATTATTAATATATATTATATATATCTGTAAATATAATACGTGACAATTATTCGGTAGCCAAGATAAAACTCTGAGTTTCGGATTGCCTTGTGGAAATCCACACCACCATCTCTTCAGTTATCCGAAACTCAGAGTTTTATCTTGGCTACCGAATAATTGTCACATATTACTTTTACAGATAAATTCCTCTATTTACATAATATTGAGGTCTCTTTCTTTCCTTTGTTATCTTACCGTTTTTACCAATATATATATATATATATATAGGGGGTGGTGGCAATCCCTGCTGTACTCTTTCGCCGCTCTGAGATTTATCATTGTTTGATTTCACTTTTTCAATATCAGTGTCAAATCGACACTGGAAAAAGTATATGTATTTGTGAAGGGATCTGACTTCTCATCGACAACCATGATTGTCACACGCTGATGAAAGGTAAACACCTTGAAACTCGGGTACGTGTGTATCATGTGTTGAAGACGGGGAGGATGACTCCCCTTCACAAATACTGAGAGGACACAGATAGTGTGTCTATAGCCAGCTGGTGGAGATATCTTCCTGGGGCTACAAACTACAGTAGCATCCACCCTTATGGGTTAGCCATATTCAAATGGCAAATATGCAACACGATGTGTTATCGCTACTGTTTATAACTCGCTCTGAGATTTATCAAACAACTTTTCAGAACGATAGTGGTTTATTGATGCAGAAGGTTGTGGAGTTTTCGTATCGAAGTACAGATAAAATGTAAAAAATTCTTTTTATTATTTCACAGTAGGCAACCATGGTTACTGAGTATGTAAATCAGAATACAAGAGTTAAGGAATGGAGTTGTAAAAATCCAAACGAAGTATATATATACTGCTTGCTACTCATCAGGCCTAGGGTATCTTGATTAAATGAAAGTTTACATTGTTGCAAGGAGGTACATATTAACACATGGGAGATTCAAACAGATATATATATATTTCTTATTTCTTTACTAACCACTAGGAGCTAAACACAGAGAGGGCAAACAAGAACAGACAAACGGATTAAGTCAATTATATATATATATATATATATATATGTATATATATAGGCCTGATGAGTAGCAAGCAGTATATATATACTTCGTTTGGATATTTACAACTCCATTCCTTAACTCTTGTATTCTGATTTACATACTCGGTAACCATGGTTGCCTACTGTGAAATAATAAAAAGAATTTTTTACATTTTATCTGTACTTCGATACGAAAACTCCACAACCTTCTGCATCAATAAACCACTATGGTTCTGAAAAGTTGTTTTTTAAAATTTACTACGGATTGCTTGAAGCTAACTTTCTTTCTACGCCTTGATCCCTGGATCTTACATTTATATATATATAAAGGTGTGTGTACATATATATATATATATATACAGGTGCAGGAGTGGCTGTGTAGTAAGTAACCAACCACATGGTTCCGGGTTCAGTCCCACTGTGTGGCATCTTGAGCAAGTGTCTTCTGCTATAGCCCCGGGCCGACCAATGCCTTGTGAGTGGATTTGGTAGACAGAAACTGAAAGAAGCCCGTCGTATATATGTATATATATATATATATGCATGTGTGTGTTTGTGTGTCTGTGTTTGTTCCCCTAGCATTGCTTGACAACCGATGCTGGTGTGTTTCTGTCCCCGTTACTTAGCGGTTCGGCAAAAGAGACCGATAGAATAAGTACTGGGCTCACAAAGAATAAGTCCCAGGGTCGATTTGCTCGACTAAAGGCGGTGCTCCAGCATGGCCGCAGTCAAATGACTGAAACAAGTAAAAGAGTAAAAGATATATATATATATATATGTATATATATATATATATATATTATTCAAAGAAATTCCAACTCTGTCTGTTTTGTATGTTTTATTTATATTCTTTATAATATTAATGTAGAATATAGAATATATAGTATAAATAGTATATATAGTAAAATGAAATGAAGTATTGATTGTCTTATTGAATAGATGAAATATTGAATATCAAATATTAAGGGACTAGTATACTTTCTTCAGTACAGCAGTCTTCAAGGTCCCAGGTTGTGACAGGAGTGTTTCAGGAGTGTTTATATGTACATGTATATATATATATAAATATATGTAAACGTTATATATATATGTGTGTGTGTGTGTGTGTGTGTGTGTGTGTGTGTGTGTCTGTGTGTACATTTATATGTACATATATATATGTGTGTGTGTGTGTGTGTGTACATACACACACATACAAAAAGAGGGGAGAGAAAAAGGGAGAGGAAAGAAAGAGAGAGGGAAGGAGGGAGAGAGGGGAGTGAAGAGGAGAGAGTGGGGAGAGAGAAATAGAGTGAATGAATGCAAGTGACAGCAGCTATAGGAACAGCCTAACCCCAATAGGGGTTAGGCTGTTCCTATAGCAGCTGACACTTGCATTCTAGTAGGAGTTAGTTTGTTCATGCTGCTGCAGGCTCATCATATTTGGCAAGTTTGGCTGTTGACATCAGCTGATGTTGAACAGAGCCTGACATGAACACACCACTTTGTTCAGTTCCCTGTTCTAACATCTACCCTGCTTTCAGGCCTGTTGTCTTCCAATTGAGTTAGCTTATTTAAAGCTTGACTGATTTGCAGTCAACAAATGGGATTCATTAGTATTTTTGCTAATGTCAGTCAATGAAATTAATGAGTAGTCGTTGAATCTTATTGGTTGGATTTATTTCACTCAATTTGAAAGATCCTGTTTCAGCTTACTCTTTACTCCTTTACTTGTTTCAGTCATTTGACTGTGGCCATGCTGGAGCACCGCCTTTAGTCGAGCAAATCGACTCCGGGACTTATTCTTTGTAAGCCCAGTACTTATTCTATCGGTCTCTTTTGCTGAACCGCTAAGTGACGGGGACGTAAACACACCAGCATCGGTTGTCAAGCAATGCTAGGGGGACAAACACAGACACACTAACACACACACACATACATATATATATATATATATATATATATATATATATTATACGACGGGCTTCTTTCAGTTTCCGTCTACCAAATCCACTCACAAGGCTTTGGTCGGCCTGGGGCTATAGCAGAAGACACTTGCCCAAGATGCCACGCAGTGGGACTGAACCCGGAACCATGTGGTTGTTTAGCAAGCTACTTACCACACAGCCACTCCTGCTTATGAAAATTTTCTGCACTGAAGAAAAAAGCCCCAGAGTTCAAATTGAGGCAGGACCTACTAAAACCTGGAATAAAAAAGAAACCTGAAATGCTTTTGATCATTAGTCTGCTAGTCAAGAATCACCATAGGGATAAACAGCAAGTGTTGTATGTAGCTTGCTAACGAACCACATGGTCCTGGGTTCAGTCCCACAGCATGGCACCTTGGGAAAGTGTCTTCTACTATAGCCTCGGGCCGACCAAAGCTTTGTGAGTGGATTTGGTAGACAGAAACTGAAAGAAGCCCGACGTATATATGTATATATATATATGTGTGTGGTGTGTGTGTATATGTTTGTGTGCCTGCATTTGTCCCCCCCTCCCCCCAACATTGCTTGACAACCGATGGTGGTGTATTAACGTCCCCGTAACTTAGCGGTTTGTCAAAAGGGACCGATAGAATAAGTACTAGGCTTACAAAGAATAAGTCCTGGGGTCAACTTGGTTGACTAAAGGCGGTGCTCCAGCATAGCCACAGTCAAATGACTGAAACAAGTATGAAGAAGAGTTCATTTTTATTTTTTAATCACAAGAACTCTGGGCTTGGGCCTACAGATGGCATCTTGAGCAAATGTCTATTATAACCTAGGGTCAACCATAGCCTTGAGACCAAAATTGGTTAGGAAGAAGTTGATTGGATGGACTATGCTTGCAATTCAAATATTGTTGTGGAAGGATCCTGACCAACCCCACATGAGTGAAAGTAGACTAATGCATTTCAATAAATATGGAAACTGTGAATTGTAAGCAGTTGACAAGTAGTTGACAGTGGTAGCTGACAGCGGTAGTTGACTGCATTGATTGTCCATATTGGCTACTGTGTTAGTTTAATATCATAACTACATTTGGATTAGTATGGAATGCATTCTGTGTGAACATATTAATTTTGTGAAAGGTCATTCTACATAACCATATCCAAATATTTATTTGGGTTATATTATTCTTATACCTGATGTGCACAATTCCCATCATAACAAATATCCAAACTGGTCACACACTGTGTCACACACTGTGTCGCACACTGTGTCACACACTGTGTCACACACTGTGTCACACACTGTGTCACACTGATTTTGCCTGAGGATTATATTAAGGGTATATACTCTTTTACTTGTTTCAGTCATTTGACTGTGGCCATGCTGGAGCACTGCCTTTAGTCGAGCAAATAGACCCCGGGACTTATTCTTTGTAAGCCCAGTACTTATTCTATCAGTCTCTTTTGCCGAACCGCTAAGTGACGGGGACGTAAACACACCAGCATCGGTTGTCAAGCAATGTTAAGGGGACAAACACAGACACACAAACACACACACATATATATATATATATATATATATATATATATATATACATATATACGACAGGCTTCTTTCAGTTTCCGTCTACCAAATCCACTCACAAGGCATTGGTCAGCCCGGGGCTATAGCAGAAGACACTTGCCCAAGATGCCACGCAGTGGGACTGAACCCGGAACTATGTGGTTGTTTAGCAAGCTACTTACCACACAGCCACTCTGTATATATGGCTGTTACATATATACATTCACTTACATATTAATTCTATGAACAGATGGATCAGTTGGTTGAACAACCGAAAGCTTATAAACTGGAAATTCAGACCAAGAATTATTCATTTATTATGCATAGGAGTGGCTCTGTGGTAAGTAGCTTGCCTAACAACCACATGGTTCCGGGTTCAGTCCCACTGCGTGGCATCTTGGGCAAGTGTCTTCTGCTATAGCCCTGGGCTGACCAAAGCCTTGTGAGTGGATTTGGTAGACAGAAACTGAAAGAAGCCTGTCGTATATATGTATATATATATATGTATGTGTGTGTTTGTGTTTGTGTGTTTGTCCCCCTAGCATTGCTTGACAACCGATGCTGGTGTGTTTACGTCCCTGTCACTTAGCGGTTCGGCAAAACAGACCGATAGAATAAGTATTGGGCTTACAAAGAATAAGTCCCGGGGTCAATTTGCTCGACTAAAGGTGGTGCTCCAGCATGGCCGCAGTCAAATGACTGAAACAAGTAAAAGAGTAAAAGAGTAAAAGAGTATATGTGGAAGTACTTCTTAACAGCTGTGATAACTGACACATTTTTGATATCAATGCAGAAGAAATTATGAACCACAACAAACTAGATTTATATCTTAACCATTTAGCATTCATATTATTCTGTCAAATTCATTGCTTATTTATTCACATCATTTTGAATTAATCATGAGATTTCAATGATGTGATTGTTTGTTTTAAGAATGACACTGTAGGGTAGGTTTGAGAACCTGGATTGGTTAGTTTGAACATAAAATCAATAGAATACATGGTATGGGTATGGTGGGTTTAAATGCTGAAAGGTTAAACAGAGAATGATATATCTGTAATTCTTTATGGTGAACAGATTATACTGGCTCATATGGAAGCACTCCGTCGGTTACGACGACGAGGGTTCCGGTTAATCCGAATTAATGGAACAGCCTGCTCGTGAAATTAATGTGTAAGTGGCTGAGCACTCCACAGACACGTGTACCCTTAACGTAGTTCTCAGGGATATTCAGCGTGACACAGAGAGTGACAAGGCCGGCCCTTTGAAATACAGGTACAACAGAAACAGGAAGTAAGAGTGAGAGAAAGTTGTGGTGAAAGAGTACAGCAGGGATCACCACCATCCCCTGCCGGAGCCTCGTGGAGCTTTAGGTATTTTCGCTCAATAAACACTCACAACGCCGGTCTGGGAATCGAAACCGCGATCCTATGACCGCGAGTCCGCTGCCCTAACCACTGGGCCATTGCGCCTCCACACTGGCTCATACAGATCATGTAAACCATAATGGTAGTGACTAAAATATGGAATCAGTCATCCAATCTTTGAATTATATTCCAAATTCATTTGACAAAGACTGTGGTTTAAAAGCCCATATAGGAACAAACATAACAGTTGGTCTTCGATGCAGTTTTTGAATAACTAAAAAAATTAAACCAATTCATTTTCAAAGGCCATAGCAATGATGTTATGCTAATAATATTACATTTGTTTGGTGTGTTTACATGGGATTGGGCTTATTTCAGATGGCTGCTTGTTCAAAGTGACAGCCTGGTTATTCAGTGGATAGAACCTCTGAATGCGAAAGATTAAGTGCGATTATAACTACATTTGGATAAATGCTGTACAACATGACACTATCAAAGATGGCACCAAAGGAAATTTTGAACTCAAAAGATGAGACCTACTCATTTTATATAATAATATATTATACTTCTGAACTGAAATATTTTTCTTCATTAACTCTTTAGCATTGAAACCAGACCATA
>NC_043000.1:17674893-17707393 GCF_006345805.1 Octopus sinensis | reverse complement strand
GTGTATGTGTGTGTATTTGTTGGTCTGTGTTTGTCCCCCTAGCATTGCTTGACAACCGATGGGTTTTTTATGTCCCCGTCACTTAGCGGTTCGGCAAAAGAGACCGGTAGAATAAGTACTGGGCTTACAAAGAATAAGTCCCGTGGTCGATATGCTCGACTAAAGCGGTGCTCCAGCATGGCCGCAGTCAATGGCTGAAACCAATAAAAGAGTAAAAGAGTAATATACACACACACACACACACACACACACACATATATATATATATATATATATATATATTCATATATAGACATGTACACATGCACACACACAAATACACAGATGTGTGTGTGTGTGTGTATGAGAGAGAGAGGGAGAGAGAAAGTGATCGATGGCAGAATTGCTAGAGCACTGGACAAAACGCCTCGCAGCAATTGTGCATTTGTAATGGCTCTTTTCATTCTACATTTATATCCTGATGAGGTCAACCTTGCTTTTGTCCTCCTGTGGTTAATAAAACCAAATAGTGCCACTATCAAACAAATGTGGTGGATCAATTTAATTGCCTACAAATTAGGAGCTGAATTTTCTGAGGCAGATCCAGTGTTGTCTTCAATTACTTTCTGGCAATTCCCGAAGCAACACTAGTGCAAAGTTATATAATCTCTCTTTTGCTTTTCAACTAATATTGGTAACATAGAAAGAAAAGACCTGCAATGGACAACTGCTAGCTTTCCAAAGGCGCAGGAGTGGCTGTATAGTAAGTAGCTTGCTTACCAACCACATGGTTCCAGGTTCAGTCCCACTGCTTGGCACCGTGGGCAAGTGTCTTCTACTATAGCCTCGGGCCGACCAAAGCCTTGTGAGTGGATTTGGAAGAAGCCCGTCGTATATATGTATATATATATAAATATGTATGTGTGTGTGTATGTTTGTGTCTGTGTTTGCCCCCCACCCCACATCGCTTGACAACCGATGCTGGTGTGTTTGTGTCCCCGTAACTTAGCGGTTCAGCAACAGAGTCCGATAGAATAAGTACTAGGCTTACAAAGAATAAGTCCTGGGGTCGATTTGCTCGACTAAAGACGGTGCTCTAGCATGGCCGCAGTCAAATGACTAAAACAAATGAAAGAGTGAATCCTTATAAATGGATTTGGTAGACAGAAACTAAATTAAGCCCACTGTGTGTGTGTGTGTGTGGTGTGTGTGTGTGTAAGTGTGTGCATGTTTGTATGTGTGTGTATGTTACTGTCTCCTGGCCTTGACATTGTGAGTTAGCGGTGAGTGTCACCATCAGGCATCTTTCATTTCCAATCTTCTGAGACATGTCTGGTCATGGGTAAATATCACCTTACTTGGAATGAGGTGTGTGTTGGTGACAGGAAGGTCATCCACATTAGAAAATCTGCCCCAACAAATTCCATCCAATCCATGCAAGCATGGGTAAGTGGACGTTGAAATAACGATAATGACATATTGTTTATTTTAAAATAGACTTATATAGTGTTGTATTTTGGGATGGTCATTTTGCTTTTGCCAAATAAACACACACGCCCTGTATATTCATTCTTCACTCGTCTATTACTGTTCTTATTTTAACTGATGTCCATTGTCTGGAAATCTTTTGTCACACATCTGTGACCACTTCTGCAACACTTTCCATCCTCGTGTGTGCTCCTGCTCCCATTAGAGAATGGACTAAGTGGAACAGGAGTACACACGAAGACTGAAGGTGTTGCTGAAGAGGTCACAGATGTGTGATGAAAGATTTCTGGATAATGGACACAAGTTAAAATGAGAACAGTAATAAGCATATAAAAAACAAATATATAGGCGCAGGAGTGGCTGTGTGGTAAGTAGCTTGTTTACCAACCACATGGTTCCGGGTTCAGTCCCACTGCATGGCACCTTGGGCAAGTGTCTTCTACTATAGCCTCAGGCCGACCAAAGCTTTGTGAGTGGATTTGGTAGACGGAAACTGAAAGAAGCCTGTCGTATATATGTATATATATATAATGGCGGTGCCCCAGCATGGCCACAGCTCATAAGCTGAAACTAGAATCAATCAATCAATCAATATATATATATGCGTGTATGTTTTTGTGTCTGTGTTTGTCCCCCTAGCATTGCTTGACAACCGAAGCTGGTGTGTTTATGTCCCCGTCACTTAGCGGTTCGGCAAAAAGAGACCGATAGAATAAGTACTGGGCTTACAAAGAATAAGTCCCGGGGTCGAGTTGCTCGATTAAAGGCGGTGCTCCAGTATGGCCGCAGTCAAATGACTGAAACAAGTAAAAGAGTAAAAGAGTATAGTGTGTGTTTATTTGGCAAAAAAAAAAAAAGAAATGACCAGCCTGAAGTACAACAATATCCGTTTCAACACATGGTTTCACATCAGGAATCTTGCAACACAAATTCATAACCGAGAAACATATTCTTTTACTCTTTTACTTGTTTCATTCATTTGACTGCGGACATGCTGGAGCACCACCTTGAACATTTTCTTTTAGTTCAATGAATTGACTCCAGTACTTATTTTTTGTTAAGCCTGATACTTATTCTATCAGCCACTTTTGCTGAACAGCAAAGTTACGGGAACATAAACATACCAACACCAGTTGTCACATGGTGGTGGGGGCGGGGGTGGGGGGGGCAAACACAGACACTAAGGCACACACAAATATATCAAATAAATATAAATGCATATATATATGATGGGCCTTCTTTCAGTTTCCACCTACCAAATTCACTCACAAGGCCTTGTTGGTTGGACCAAAGCTTCCTCAAGGTGCCCTGCAGTGGGACTGAACCCAGAATCATGTTGCCCAGAAGTAAGCTTCTTACCACACAGCTATGTCTGCACCTATATATATATATATATATATATATATATATATATATATATATATATATATATATATAATAATAAATATTAGGGAATAAATCCATTTACAGGGAAAAAATCAGATTTAGGATTAAATCGATTTTATATTAAAATATTATAAAATATTATTCGAGACAAAACCACTATTTTGCAAAACAAACAAGGAAAGACTTATTAATACATAAAATTTTAATAAATAGTCAAAAAAACCGCCACTACAATCGTTTCTTGAGTGTATATATATATATATATTATATATATATATATATATATATATATATATATACATATATATATATATATATCATCATCATCATCATCGTCGTTTAACGTCCGTTCTCCATGCTAGCATGGTTGGACGGTTCGACCGGGGTTCTGGGAAGCCAGAAGGCTGCACCAGGCTCCAGTCTAATTTGGCAATGTTTCTACAGCTGGATGCCCTTCCTAACGCCAACCACTCCGTGAGTGTATATATATATATAATATATATATTATATATATATATATAATATATATATATATATATATATACATATATATATATATTTGTACACACACTTACACACACTCAATATATATATATATATATATATATATATTAGAAGAAATGAGGTAATCAGAAGATCGGATGGTTATATTTACAGATATTTATTTATTTATTACATTTTTTACATATATATTAGCGCTTTCTCCCATTCTAGTGGGGTTTTCAAATCAAATTTTTGATTTGAAAACCCCCTAGAATGGAGAAGGCGCTAATATATATGTAAAAAATGTAATATATAAATAAATATCTGTAAATATAAACCATCCGATCTTCTGATTACCTCATTTCTTCTAATATATAATACCTGTACATCATCTCCAAACCTTCCAATATATATATATATATATATATAGAGAGAGAGAGAGAGAGAGAGAGAAAAATAAATTAAATATAGATATACTATTGACAATCCAATAATTTATTTATATTACAATATTACATTAAATATGAATATAATATAACATAACAGAATATTATATAACATAAGGTGAGAGGTGTTGGTATCCTGAAGATCCAAGATGGTAGGTAAGGTTATGTAAGTGTTATGGGAAGACCATAGTTAGACTCAAGGGTCGATAATAATATGAGTGAGGAGTCTAATGTGGGTCTTGTGTGAGCATGTATATGTTAAATAAAATGAGACAACAAAGCCAAGGCTGTGTGGAATTTATAAGACATTTATAAAGAGAAAGGTAGTCTTACAGCTGTTTCTGGGATGTTAGGGATATCCCTTCATCAGAGATGACATGAGAGAATTAACTAGAGGGAAATAGTAGAGTTCAATACAAGGAGTTATTTTGGAAAAGGATGGATATAGGAAGAATAAAGGGAAATAAGAGAATAAAAATAAAAATAAAAATATATGTGTAGAATGGATAGAAATGCTTCTTGTCCATGGTATGTAGATTCCGATGGGAGTTCATATTTTGTTATTACAAGTGGATAGTGTAGATATGAACACTGTTGCCTTTATTGAACTTATAATGCAAAATATGCTGTATACACTACCGTCAGAAATTAATTAGCACCCTTGATTTGCTCTCCATGAAGCATGGTGGGGGTGGTCTGATGGTGTGAGGGGCGTTCAGCTACAGTGGTGTTGGGCGGCTCTATGCCGTCGAAGGCAACATCAACGCAGCAAAGTACGTTGAGATAGTACGGGATACCTCTTTGGTGGCGAGGAGTACGTGCTGGCCAGTCACCTGACCTGAACCCTATTGAGAACCTCTGGAGTCGATTGGGTAGGGATTTGAATGTGCAGCAATACAGGAACCGACACGAGCTGTTTGGGGCACTTCTTGCTGCATGAGGGGCCAACCCTGCACAGTACCTGCAGGCACTCATAGACAGCATGCCGACCCGCGTAGCAGCTGTCATTGCTGCCAAAGGAGGTGCAACAAGATATTGACTAAATTTCACGATTAATAACAATTATGTGGTATGCTGGGATATGTTTTAATAAATTTTTGATTAAAAACGAGTTCGTTTCTGATAATAAGAAAATGTAGAAATTTGAGAAGTGCTAATTAATTTCCGACGCAAGTGTATGCACCTTTGTCACTTCCATTATAGCTATGAAAAATAACTGTTAAAATCGAACTGCACTCTTCAAAACTTGCACCATGAATAAGCAGAAAGTAAAATTACTACCTGCTTTTTTAGCAAGTTGATGCAGCCAGTTTATCCTGACCCCCTCCGACTTTTAGTTCATGCAATTGAAAAAGACACATTATTTATGGGCTGACCCAATATATACATATTACTCTTTACTCTTTTACTTGTTTCAGTCATTTGACTGTGGCCATGCTGGAGCACCACCTTTAGTCGAGCAAATTGACTCCGGGACTTATTCTTTGTAAGCCTAGTACTTATTCTATCGATCTCTTTTGCCGAACTGCTAAGTGACGAGGACGTAAACACACCAGCATCGGTTGTCAAGCAATGCTAGGGGGACAAACACACAAACACAAACACATACACACACATACATATATATATACATATATACGACAGGCTTCTTTCAGTTTCCGTCTACCAAATCCACTCACAAGGCATTGGTCGGCCCGAGGCTATAGCAGAAGACACTTGCCCAAGATGCCACGCAGTGGGACTGAACCCGGAACCATGTGGTTGGTTAGCAAGCTACTTACCACACAGCCATAGAAGTTTTGAGTCATATTTTAAGCATGGCAGTTGTGATTATCCTAGATTATTGTAATTTTAGAATATCACAACTATACATCTAATAAGCTGACCTGCCAACTTTTTTTATATTCCAGATTGAAGGAGGTGGCTTACTAAACACTGCTTGTGACAGCTAACTAGTTTGCAGAATGCAGTCAGGACATGAAGACAATTTGGAAGTGCTCTATGCAATAAAATTTTGTGTTAAACTGGGCAAGAATGCTACAGAAACTCATGATAGGCGCAGGAGTGGCTGTGTGGTAAGTAGCTTGCTAACCAACCACATGGTTCCGGGTTCAGTCCCACTGCGTGGCATCTTGGGCAAGTGTCTTCTGCTATAGCCTCGGGCCGACCAAAGCCTTGTGAGTGGATTTGGTAGACGGAAACTGAAAGAAGCCCGTCGTATATATGTATATATATATATGCGTGTGTGTTTGTGTGTCTGTGTTTGTTCCCCTAGCATTGCTTGACAACCGATGCTGGTGTGTTTACCTCCCCGTCACTTAGCGGTTCAGCAAAAGAGACCAATAGAATTAGTACTAGGCTTACAAAGAATAAGTCCCGGGGTCGAGTTGTTCGACTAAAGGCGGTGCTCCAGCATGGCCGCAGTCAAATGACTGAAACAAGTAAAAGAGTAAAAGAGTATGACGGATATTTGCCTTCATCTTGTTTGTTGTTAACACAACGTTTCAGCTGATATACCCTCCAGCCTTCATCAGGTGTCTTGGGGAAATTTCGAACCTGGGTTCTCATTCCTAAGGTATTTTTCGATGTTGTTGTTGTTGTTATTCAGGTCACTGCCTGGAATCAAACTCAGTATCTTGGGGTTAGTAGCCCATGCTCTTAACCACTACGCCATATGCCATTATAGAGTGAATTGCAAATAATGTAAATAATGTACATAATTCCTCATCTCTTAAATATAGAACTGTAATTAGTATTAGCTGATCATCTTTATTCTTTCTTTCTTTTTTTTTTTTGTTGGCACAAGAGATTCAAGGACAGCAAAGTGGAGGTAAGAGATGATGAAAAGTGTGGGAGGGAGAGGAACATCAGAACATCAGAGCTGGTTGGGAAAAGTCCTTGATTTTCTGAATAAAAAATCATCAAGCATACAATATGAAGTTGGTGTGGAAACTGTACACAGAATTATTCATGAAGATCTGAACATGTACAAAATGTGTGCAGTTTGTTCCCAGAATGCTCAGTGATGAAGAGAAAAAAGACATGCTGGTGGCAGCAGGGAGATGGTTAAGCTCATTACCTCTAATCCAAGAGCACTTGAGTCACAGGTGACCTGTGACGAAGATGGATCCATAGTTATGATTCAGAGACCAAGAAACAGAGTGCCCCATGGAAGCGTCCCGGCTCCCCCAGACTCAACAAGGCCAGGTAAAGCAAATGTACTGGGAAGCACTTGATGATCTTCCTTTTTGATACAATTCCATCCTGATAACCAGCTTTTGTTCACTTTCCCTCCCTACAGCCTAGACCTTGCTTCCTATGAGCTTTCCAAGTGGAAGGAGAACCTTAGGGCAGTTAATTTAAACACACTGTAGTGTGATGGAGGAAAAGGACGACAGAAAAAGCAAACAGGAGAAAGAAATTCAAAGACCTTACCTGTTGACCTTAGCGAGATGAGCGATCACTGTCAAGAAATAACACGTCCTTGCACGCTGCCGTTTCTGCTCGAACTGACCACATGCGCTTCCTGCCCATGCATGCCCCGTGGCTGTCCCACAGCCCCCTGCAGTCTTCACATCCGTCTACCTCATCTGCAATCCCCTCCACCAACACCACATAGCTCATCACAGCCCATAACACCACTAACACCACACATATCAAAGAAGATCAGGGTGGCTGTGACATGGACCCTGGACACCTTTTTACTTTGGAGGAATTTCATGGGGCCATCATGAAATGGTTGGGGTGCTACAAGTGCACAAATGTTTCAAAGCACACAGATCTTCAGTGGGACTGAATAGTCATCTGAGAAGTCATAGACGGAGTGCTAGAAATGCAAATGACAATGAGGAAGCTCAGAGAGATGGCAATCAACTGTGAAGATGCAGCAATCACTATGTATGTATGTATGTATGTATGTATGTATGTATGTGTGTATGTATGTATGTATGTGTATGTATGTATGTGTGTATGTGTGTATGTATGTATGTATGTGTGTATGTATGTATGTGTATGTATGTGTATGTGTGTATGTGTGTATGTATGTATGTGTATGTATGTGTGTATGTATGTATGTATGTATGTATGTGTATGTGTATGTAAGTATGTATGTATGTATGTATGTATGTATGTATGTATGTGTATGTGTGTATGTGTGTATGTGTGTATGTATGTATGTATGTATGTGTGTGTGTATGTATGTATGTATGTATGTATGTGTGTGTGTATGTATGTATGTATGTATGTGTGTATGTATGTATGTATAGGTGTGTGTGTATGTGTGTGTGTGTGTGTATAGGCTTGGTAGTAAAACAATAGAACTCGATATATGGGTATATACTTTTAATGGTGATTAAAATATATAAATATAGTAAAACTGTTAAAGTTCCATGTGAACCAAACATATATACATATACCATATATGTACATGTGTGAGTGTGTGTGTACTGTAAGTCTGAGGTAAATGTCTTAAGTACCAGTGAACTCAGTAGGGGTAAGGGGAATGTTCAATTTTCAGGCTTCTACTAAACTCTACATAATCAAGTCAGCTGAAAATGAATATTCCCTAAGAAATCATGATACTCTGATTGTTTTTTTGTGAGTGTCTGCATGATCCATCATATCAGATGCCAACAGTTGCTGCAAAGCATTGTAACATGCACTTGAAAAGACACACCACAGTCCCTGATTATCACTAAGAACCTAATACTGTTTCTAATTCATTCTCACATTGGAATTTTTCATAATTTAGCTTTGAATCTTACAGTAATCCTTTTGATACCTATTTCTTTATTACCCACAAGGGGCTAAACATAGAAGGGTCAAAGACAGACATAGGCATTAAGTCGATTACATCGACCCCAGTGCGTAACTGGTACTTAACTTATCGACCCCGAAAGGATGAAAGGCAAAGTCGACTTCGGCGGAATTTGAACTCACAACATAACGACAGACGAATTACGGCTAAGCATTTCGCCCAGCGTGCTAACGTTTCTGCCAGCTCGCCGCCTTAGATACCATTTTGATACCAACCCACCTGAGACTACCCTTTGTTCTATGAAGTTAACTCTGTTTTACAGTGATTTAAATTAAAACTTACCCTCAAAATTAATTAAAACTTACCCTCAAAAATGAGGAATTATGTACATTATTTACATTATTTACAATTCACTCCATAATGGCATATGGCATAGTGGTTAAGAGTGCAGGCTACTAACCTCAAGATTACAAGTTCAATTTCAGGCAGTGACCTTAATAATAATAATTAATTCGTTTTATTGGCTACAAGGGCTGACAAAAATTGATTAAAAACATTAAGGGACAAAACATGACGAAAGTTTACAAAGTTTTTGTCTGTTTTAAAAAAACGGACCGTGTAAAAAACAGGTTAACAAACGAAAATAAGTAACAATTTAAAACTCCCAATAGGGGGAGGCACTTGGAAACAGTTAATTTATACTCCAAACACTAGATTAGTAATGACAAAATTATTTTACTAAATTCTTCCTTATTTTCAAAATTAATTGAAACAAAAGCACTGTATTTCAACAGAAATATGGTAACAAAAAGGTTAATTTGTTTCTGAAATTGAGATTTTTGTTTGTGGAATGGTAGTTAGGTTCATGTTTTCTTCTGCTAGTTTTTTCTGAAATTGAACTCTGTCTGTCTGTCTGTCTGCCTCTCTCTCTCTCTCTCCCGTCCCCCCTCTCTATGTTCCAATGTATTCCGCCACAATTTTTCTCAAAGCTATTTTGTTTGTGAATTATTTGAAAGCTATCAATCCAGAATCTGAAATTTCCTTTAAATTTCCTGATATTTTGGTCAGCCTTTTTTTTTTTTTTTATTTGCAATGCTTGTATTATTTATGTATTTATTTGTGTATTTCTTGTGGTAATAGCTTACACGAAAAACTCATGTAAGCGTATTGCAAGCTGGAAGGTATATGTTACAGTAGAATCCACCATTGAATATCCCTTACAAACTGACATCAGGTTATATTAAGTCTGTAAAAATTCTGGGAAGGAAAAATAAATCACATGAATAAAATAAAGAAAAAAATATAATGACTTAAAAAGAATTTCAATAAATAAATAAATAAATAAATAAATAAATAAATAGATAAATAAAAACTAAAAGCTACTAAAGAGAAAATATTTCCTCTAAGAAATAAATAAAGTACTTCTGAGACTATAAGGAGTGTTTTGGAGATAATTAAAGACTAAATATTCTACAAGGATTCACCAAAGACAGTGAGGTATACCACACCTTCCATTGGAATGTTTTCTGTTTTGTTGGGGTTTTTTTCCTTTTTTTTTTTTTTGTTTATTTTTTTCTTTCCAACATTTGAAACCTTGAAATTGCTGAGTAATGTGACTTTTGCTACACTTATTTACTTACTGACAGGAATTTTAAGGAAAAATGTTTTGGGTCTAACACATAATAAATGCTCTACAGAACAGACTGTTCAAGGCTTTAAACTCAAACAGACATTCTTGAAATGACTCTTAGTACTGAGTCCAGCTCCCCCTGCCCCCCTGCATGCCCCCCCCCCCGCCACTCCACCATTCCAGAAATAAGATAAAGACCCCTATTGCCACCAACACCACCAATAACAACTACAACAACAACAACACTATCATCATCATCATCATCATCATCATCTACCAAGACAGCAATCAGCATCACCACTAACACTTGTCCTTATTGTTCAAATAGTCACCACCACCACAACCATTACCACCACAAACACTAGGCCCCCCCATCATCATCATCATCATCAACAGCATTGTCCCTACCACCACCACTACCATCATCTCCATCATCATCGTCATCATCATCACCATCACCATCACCATCATCATCATCATCATTATCATCATCATCATCATCGTCATCATCATCGTCATCATCATCATCGTCACCATCATCAACAGCATTGTCCCTACCACCACCACTACCATCATCTTCATCATCATCATCATCATCATCATCATCATCATCATCATCATCATCATCGTCCTCATCATCGTCCTCATCATCATCATCATCATCATCGTCGTCGTCATCATCGTCATCATCATCATCATCGTCATCGTCATCATCATCATCGTCGTCATCATCATTATCATCATCATCATCATCAATATCATTGCCGCCGCCATCGCTATCCCTATTATCAATATCATCTCTATCGTCAACTTCCTCATCATCATCTACTTCTCTTCTCTCGTTCTCTTATCTGTCTCTATTATCTTTCTCTCATTTGCCCTTATACATTTCTCTCCTCCCCTCTCTCTCTTACACACATACATGCACACAAACTCTCTCTCTTTCTCTCTCTCTCTCTCTCTTTCTTTCTCTCTCTCTCTCTGTCTTTCTCTCGGTCTTTTACTCTCTGTCTAATGAATTATCACTGTTATTCCCTCTCTCTATGTTTGCTTCTTTCTCTATCTCCGTGCATTGCTGTCTCTTTCCCTTCCTATATTTCTCTCTCTTCATCTTGATGTCTGTTGCCTTTTCTTTGTGGAGTCTCTCCCCTACTCTTTCTCTCTCTCTCTCTTTCTCTGTTTCACACCTTCTCTCTCTATATGCTATTCTTCTCTCTGTCTATCTTCTTTTTTTCTCTCTTAGTTCCTAATTTTAAGTTGCTTATCATATTATAAGACAAATATCACTCTGATTAGGACACCGGTCTATCGCAGATAATATTCCTTGGTACTATGCTATCTTTTCTCCCTGGACTTCTAAATAAACCAAAGTACTGTACAACATAATGTCCTCTCCAGAAATGCAGCCAAACGCATACAAACTGCCGACTCAAACTCCCAAACAATAAGAGCAGCTTGCTAAATGCCTTATACATTTGATCTTCTTCCACCTATTACCTGAAACCAGTGGTTTTCAACTGGGGTCCATATGGCCCCTGAAAGTCCATTAAAGATTTTGTGGAGTCCATGCAGCAAAATAGTAAATTGGGGATCCACAATAGCATTTTAAGGGCCCCTGAAAAAATTTTGCTTTAGATATATGTATTGCAAGAAACAGCAAGGTTTCTTTCTCTGACATTTTACATAATTCAACCTACATAAGTTAATGGGTGAAAAACCAAATAGGAACTTTGAAAGAAGTTTCTATAAAACTAATTTTTAAGCATCAAATGGTTACGGGGGTTCACTAGGATAAAATAGTAATCTGAGGGTTCCATACATGAAAAAAATGGTTGAGAACCCCTGCCTTAAACCATAAAAAATATTTTAATGACATAGCTCTTGCTTCTAGAGTGGTCAGAACAATAAAGAATCACTATCAAGGATAACCAAAGATCATCTAAAAGCTACTTGTAAAATATCCTGGTCCTTATCTGATATCAAAATTCAGAAGCCTTCAACATAATATTTTGGTTTTATATTTCTCAACAGGACATAAACATCATAATGAGCTCTCCCTACAAATATTTTATGTGATATATAATCTGACAATTTTAAACAGTAGGTGCAAGTGTGGCCTGGGGTTCAATCCCGCTGCACAGCACCTTAAGCAAATGGCTTCTACTATACAGCCCTGTGATGATCAAAACCTTGTGAGTGGATTTAGTAGACAGATACTTGAAGAAGCCTGTTGCATATATATATATATATAATATATAATATAAATTTATATTTTATATATTTATATTGTGAAATTTGATTTAATACTAAATTAAATTTTTCCCTGTAAGTTTGGAGTTATACTCCCTAATATTATTATTTTTTTTTTTCTTCTTTCAAATTTGCTTCCATTTCTTGCCGAGTGTCTTCCCGACTCCTAGGGCAAAGAAATTCATAGTATACATTGGTAGGCCATTAAACTAAACTCAATAATTCGTTCATTTTTTTTTTTTTTAAGTTAAATTAAAATACATGGGTAGTAATAGTTCTCACATTGACATGTAATAGTTCTTACATCACGTTAATATTATTATTATTATTATATATACCAAGCTTTGCAAAAGTCCTGTTACACTCATTACAACGCTCTCGACAAAGGACACGGTGAGAGTTTTGATGTAGTTAGACATGTTTTTATTGTTTTAACATATAAATATGTGTTTAGATATTAATATTAATCACTGTGGCTGCCCTTGGTGGTGAGCACGCACTCCAGGCTTAACCTGAACACTGCACACGTGTTGCAGATGAAGGTTTTCCTCGTGCTGGCCGACACACATTGACGGAGGACTTTTAGCTGAATGAACTGACCCCAACACTTTTTCTTTTCTTTCTTTCTTTTTAAACCTGGTACTTATTCTATTGGTCTCTCTGCCAAACTGCTAAGTTGTAGGGACATAAACACACCAACACTAGTTGTCAAGTGGTGTTAGGGACAAACACAGACCCAAACACACACACACATGACAGGCTTCTTTCAGTTTCCATCTACCAAATCCACTCACAAGGTTTTGGCAGCCCAAGGTCATTGAAGATGTTTGCCAAAGGTGCCACACAGTGGGACTGAACCAGGAACCATCTGGTTGGGAAGCAGGCTTCTTACCATGCAGCCACACCTGCACATTATATATATATATCACGTGATCACGTGACCGACCAGACCATCAGATGTTATTACACATCGCTGGTCACAATGTGTTCGCATTGTTTTAGCCTTCGAATGACGCCACCCCGCTGGCTAAGCGAGCAGGCCAACAGAAGAAAGAGTGAGAGAAAAAATGGTGAAAGAGTACAGCAGGGATCACCACCCCCTGTCGGAGCCTCGTGGAGCTTTTAGGTGTTTTCGCTCAATAAACACTCACAACGCCCGGTCTGGGAATCGAAACCGCGATCCTGCAGCCGCGAGTCCGCTGCCCTAACCACTAGGCCATTGCGCCTCCACACACACACATATATATATATGGTGCCCCAGCATGGCCGCGGCCTTCGGGCTAAAACATTTTTAAGGATTTTTTTAAGGATATATATATATATATATATAATATATATATATATATATATATATATATATTATAAATATATATATATATAAATATATATATATATATATATATATATATATATATATATATATATATATATATATAGTGTGTGTGTGTGTGTGTGGTGTGTGTGTGTGGAGGTGCAATGGCCTTGTGGTTATATATATATATATATATATATATATATAAATATATATATATATATATTATATATATATATATATATGTGTGTGTGTGTGTGTGGAGGCGCAATGGCCTAGTGGTTATATATATATATATATATATATACTCCTCATATATTTGTATGCATGTGTGCATACATACATACATATATGTGTGTACATGTGTGTGTATGCATCTGTGTGTGTTTGTGTGACTGTTTGTACCCTTGTCTTGACAGCATAAGATGGTTGTAAAACGTGCATCACTGTCATACAAGCAATGCCATTTGTTTCCAGTCTTCTACAGGAAAATATTATCATACTTGGATACAGGTGAGGACAAGCAACAGGAAGTGTATCCAGCTGAAGAAAATCTGCCTCAACAAATTCTATCTAAACCCGGCAAGCTTAGATAAGTAGATGTTAAATGATGATGGTGATGATGATAATAATGATGTGGGGGGAATGTTGCTAGTGTATATAACATTATACTTTTTGGAATGTAATTAGATCCCTATATGTTCTAAGTGTAAAATTTCCCCCATGTCTGCATTACCTTTCATCTTTCCAAAGTTTATATAACAGTCTGTGAGTGGGTCAATGTAATGGTCTATACCCAAGAAGGCAGTGCCAGAGTATGAATGACTACAGACTAAGGATTCTTTTCAATAAAGGGTAAAGATCCTCTCCAGTCATAAATGACCATGGGATCGAACCCAGAAAGTTACCCTCCAAGGCATAAGTCCAGGCAGTTGTTTATGGAAGACCAGCAGTCACCCATGCATATCAGCCTCCCCTCTCTATGCCACTGATGTTATCCAAGGGAAAAGCAAAAGCCAACACAGCTCGGCACCAGTGATGTTGCAACTCATTTCTGTCGCTGAGTGAAATGGAGCAACATGAAATAAAGTATCTTGCTCAAGAACACAACACAGCCCGGTCTGGGAATCAAACTTACTACCTCGTTATTATTAACCTGACACTCTAACCTCTGAGCTATGTACCTTCACACTTTTCAATAGAAATATATAAAAATATCACCATCTGGATCTTTGTCATCATTACCGTTGTCATCATTGTTAGATCACAGGCCAAAAATGAAGCTTCTATATAGTTGCTTCAACTGCTAGAAATGACAACCAAATCACCCTCAAATTACAGCATGGCATCTTGAAACAGGACACATTGAATGCTTGCTGTGGTTTTGGATATATTATTTCTTTAAACAAGAAAGGGCAATGATCACAGCTGGAATATCTTTGATTACACTGGTCAACAAAATTCAATATATTATACTCATTATGAATGCAAACCAACATTTTTGGACTTATTTTTCATGCTGATTTCAAAACTTCACTCCATTTGTATGCAACATGTATCAGTTTTTCAGAAGACACATGCAAATATTTACATACTCTTTTACTTGTTTCAGTCATTTGACTGTGGCCATGCTGGAGCACCGCCTTGAGTCGAGCAAATCGATCCCAGGACTTATTCTTTGTAAGCCTAGTACTTATTCTATCGGTCTCTTTTGCCGAACTGCTAAGTTATGGGGACGTAAACACACCACCATCGGTTGTCAAGTGATGTTGGTGGGGACAAACACAAACACACAAACATATACACACACATATACATATATACATACATATACACAACAGGCTTCTTTTAGTTTCCATCTACCAAATCCACTCACAAGGCTTTGGTCGGCCTGAGGCCATAGTAGAAGACACTTGCCCAAGGTGCCATGCAGTGGGACTGAACCCGGAACCATGTGGTTCGAAAGCAAGCTACTTACCACACAGCCACTCTTATGCCTTTTTCACAATATTTGTATATACTTGTATTTATATGAAATCATTAACATAATAAATAAGGACATATTATTTTTAGAAAGTAAATGAGTTTATTGAGTTAAAAATCATCACCATCATTCTACATAGAGTGAACACACAAAAAATGGGTCAGGCAAAACAGATAAAGTTAGAACAACAGTGTTAGAAACATATTGATTTGGATTTCCTGCAGTGTTCCTTATCTGACTGATCGCAGTAATGTGTCCAGCAGTAGTCAGCTAGTATACTGTCATTCCAGAAGCCTTGGTACCATTTCTCCATAGCACTAATATCCTGGTGAAATCTTTCACCATGTTCATCAGACACTGCTCCAAGGTTATCTGCAAAGAAATCCAGATGGGAGTCCAAGAAGTGAACTTTCAGTGACATGTGACAACCCAATGCTGAGTAACATTTCAGAAGATTCTTGATGTCATCCTTATGGCCTTCTTGTTTCCCAAGAAATTCTCACAGATCCAATTGAAAGCATTCCAGGCAGGCAGTTCCAGTTCATCTAGTGCTGTCTTGAAGTTGTCATATTTGAGTATTTCTCTAATTTGGGGTCTGACAAAGATACCCTCTTTCAACTTCGCCTGTGTGATTTTGGGAAACTTTTCTACAATATACTCAAACCCTTTGGAATTTCTCTTCCCTAGTGTCTTTATAAACTTTCATCAGTCCAAACTTTATGTTCAAAGGAAGCAACAGGACATTACATGGATCTACAAGAGATGTATTCTTGAAGCTAGACAGTCCAGGCTGGTATGATATTCTTGTCTGCCAGTTTGATTCCGAGTAATGTCATGCAGTTGCCTAACTACCCAATAGACACAAGAAACAACAGTATTTTGTGAAACCTGACTGCATTCCCGTTAATGTTCCAATGACTTGTAAATCTCCACATATTTTCCGTGAGCGTCTTTCATAGGCAATGGCATGAAATAAAAGTTCCATATTCTCATATGATTCATGAAGATAAATGGAGTGTGCAATAAGAATGGAGGGCTTCAAATTACCATTATGGAGAAGTACAGCTTTTAAACTTCGTTTTGGAGAGTCAATAAACAAACATCACCCTGCAGGATCATGATTTCGTGATCAACATTTGAAAAGTCCATCGATGTTACTGCAAAAGTAAAGCAAGCCTTCAACAGAACACATTTCTAGAACCATTGGAGATGCAATGGCCCAGTGGTTAGGGCAGCGGACTCGCGGTTGTAGGATCGCAGTTTCGATTCCCAGACCGGGCGTTGTGAGTGTTTATTGATTGAAAACACCTAAAAGCTCCACGAGCCTCCAGCAGGGGATGGTGGTGATCCCTGCTGTACTCTTTCACCACAACTTTCTCTCACTCTTACTTCCTGTTTCTGTTGTACCTGTATTTCAAGGGGCCGGCCTTGTACTCTCTGTGTCACGCTGAATATTCCCGAGAACTACGTTAAGGGTACACGTGTCTGTGGAATGCTCAGCCACTTACACGTTAATTTCACGAGCAGGCTGTTCCGTTGATCGGATCAACCGGAACCCTTGTCGTCGTAACCGATGGAGTGCTTCCATCCATCTAGAACCATATTTCTCTGCCAAAAATAAGTTATACGAACACTGTGCTCTAGCTGATACTTCTTCAGTCTTGATGCCAACAGTTCTGCTTTATCTTTTGAGATGGACAGGTCTTTGACAAGGTCACATAGTTCAGCTTGGAAAAATTTCTGAGGTTACGCAAGGGTAAAAAGGTTGAGAAACACTGCCTTAAAGGGTTTAGTCAAACAAATGAACCCTAGTACTTGTGTGTTTTTAAAGCTTGTGTGTTCCATATATTTACGACGGAGCACCAAGATACGTGGTGCAGTGCTGTACTTGAGAAAACCCATTCATCACGACAGAGTTGAGATCCTAAAACCAAATGCCACATAAAAGCACTGGTGTGGGTGCTGGTGCCATGTAAAAAAGCACTAGTGATGGTTCCACCCAGGACACTCTATATAGTAGTTGGCATTAGGAATGGCATCCAGCCTGAGAAATCTTGCCAAAACAGACAATTGGAGTCTGGTGCAGCTCTCTGGCTGCTAGCCCCTGTCAAACCATCCAACCCATGTGGCCATGCTGGAGCACTGCTTTGAGTTGAGCAAATCGATCCCAGGACTTATTCTTTGTAAGCCTAGTACTTATTCTATCGTTCTCTTGGAAAATAGTTGTTAAATGATGATGATGATGATGATGATGATGATGATGATAATGATGATAATGATAACGATGACGACGACGATGATGACAATGATGACAATGATGATGATGAAACTTATTCTATTGGTCTCTTTTGTCAAGCTGCTAAGTTATGGGACATAAAGAAACCCACATTGGTTGTCAAGCAACTTTGGTAATGGTGGTGGTGGTGGTGGTGGTGGTGGTGGTGGTGTGGTGGTGGTAGTGGTGGTGGTGGTAATTGGAGGGACAAAGACACACACACACATGCATGCACACACACACACATACACACACATACACATACACACATGTGCACACAAACACATATATTACAGGCTTCCACAGTTTCCAATCATCTAAATTCACTTGAAAGGCATTGTTTGGCTTGGGGGCCATATTTAGAAGACACATAACCAACGTGCCACACAGTGGGACTGAACCTGAAACCACATGGTTGCAAAACAAGATTCTTAACCACACAAGTCAAAATTCTTACATAAACCATCGACCCAGCAAAAAAAAAAAAAATGAAAAATCAAAGCCATACTCAGCTGGATTTGAACCCAGAATGTAAAGAGGTGTATCTAAATACCAAAAGGTATTTTGCTAGTCAGTCTCAGACAATAATGAAATAATAAATGCTCCATTTCTTTGTCTCTTTCCTCTTCCCTACCATCAACGATTCCCCCCATGACCTCCTCTACCAACACACCAAGCACTATATCATATTCTCTAAAACAGTTTTCATCTGTTCACCAGATCGTATAACAAACAACATAGTTGAAATATCGCTGACAACTTCACCCTATATGTGGTGATGGTGGTGGTAGTGGTGGCGGTGATGGTGGTGGTGGTGGTGGTGGTGGCATTGGTTTAGCTGGTGGTGACAATGATGTGACTAGGCTGGAGGTTGAGATGATGATGATGATGATGATGGTAGTGATGATAATGGTAATGGTAATGGTGGTAATGGTGGGGTTAGGGTAGGGAGAGGAGATGCCAATGATGATGGTGGTGTTGGTGGTGGTGGTAGTGGTGGTGGGGGATGATGGCAACAAGAGTAGTGGAGGTGGTGATGGTGGTGATGGTGGTATTGGTTGCGATGTTAGTGATGATGATGGCTGTCAGAGTGCAGGTGGAAACAATGATGGTAGTAGCGTGAGGGCAATGGTGTTGGATGTCATGGTGGGGTTGGCGTTGGTAACAATGCCTAACAATGCCAATAGTGATATTGGTAACAGTAATGGATGGTCATGATGGTGATGATGATGATGATGATGATGTTGGTGGTGGTGGTGCCAGTGGTGATGGGCGGTGACAATTAATGGCTGGAGAGAGATAGTAATTAATATATGTTCCTGGGATGGCAGAGAGCTGGCAGAATTGTTAGCATGCCAGGCGAAATGCTTAGCGGTATTTCACCTGCTGCTACGTTCTGAGTTCAAACTCCGCCGAAGTCGACTTTGTCTTTCATCCTTTTGGGGTCGATAAATTAAGTACCAGTTACACACTGTGGTCGATGCAATCGACTTAATCCCTTTGTCTGCCCTTGTTTGTCCCCTCTATGTTTAGCCCCTTGTGGGTAGTAAAGAAATAGGTATTTCGTCTGCCGTTACGTTCTAGGTTGAAATTCCGCAGAGGTTGACTTTGCTTTTCATCCTTTCGGGGTCGATAAATTAAGTACCAGTTACGCACTGTGGTCGATGCAATCGACTTAATCCCTTTGTCTGTCCTTGTTTGTCCCCTTTATGTTTAGCCCCTTGCGGGCAATAAAGAAATAAGACTCATTAGCATGCTGGGCAAATGCTTAGCGGCATCATCATGTCCTGAGTTCAAATTCCACCGAGGTCAACTTTTCCATCATTTTGGGGTCGATAAAACAAGAACCATTGTGCACTGGAGTCGATATAACTGACTTGCCCTGCTTTTGGAATTGCTGGAATTGTGCCAAAATTTTAAATCAATATATATTCTAGGTGCTGGTGGTATTGATAGTGGCTTTAAGATGGCCTAATATCATAGGTCATTAACTGTTAGGGGTAGTTAAAGTGGTGTGATGATGGTGAGGGTGATGATGGTGATGGTGATGGTGATGATGATTTCGTTGGTGATACAATAAAGCAGTGAGTTGGCCGAACCATTACCACACCAAACAAAATGCTTAGCAATATTTCTTCTGTTTCTTTATGTTCTGAGTTCAAATACCACTGAGGCTAACTTTGCCTTTCATCCTTCCTGGGTCGATAGCATAAGTAGGAGTTCAGCACTGGGGGTTGATGTAACTGTCTTCCCCTCCCCTCAAAATTGCCAGCCTTCTGCCAAAATTCAAAAGAATATTGTTAATTAGTGGTGCTGTTTGTGATGATAATGGTAGTAGAGGTAATCATGAATATGGCGCTAACGGTACTGATGGTAGTCGTGACCACCTAGAAGTCAGAAGTTACTTTGGCTCAAGGTTATGCGGTAGTTGCCATAGTTAATCTAGCAATGTGTTTTGACTGCATCAGCAATCATCACGACCTAGAAAATACATGAATGCCACAACATCAGGTAGTGATTATCTGTTGGGTTGATTATAAAAGATCAAGCCTATAAAGAGGAAAACTCTTTAATTATTGTAATTTTTGGAATATATCATCATCATCATCATTATCATCATCATTATCACCACCACTATCGTTGTCATCATTTTAATGTCCATTTTTCATACTTTCATGAGTTAGACAAAATATTTTGAGGTATACTTTCTAAGGTTTGGTGCCTTTCCTATTTCCAAGCAAGGGAATATTTCCCATGGCCAGATATGGCTTTCTTGACAGAATGGAAATTAACAACATTACTTGTATGACAGTGGTGCTCGTTTACAACCATTGTGTGATGCCAAAGCAAGGGTACACACACATGCATATCACTCATGCATGTACACACACACACACACACACACACACACAGGTATGCAACAGGCTTCTTTCAGTTTCCATGTACCAAATCCACTAACAAGGCGTTGGTTGGCCCAGGTCTATAATAGAAGCCCCTTGCCTAAAGTGCCACACAATGGGACTGAAGCCAAGGCCAAATGGTTGGGAAGCAAACTTCTTAACCATACAGCCAAACCTGCGCTTGAGAACAAAAAAATATAGGGAGTGGAAAATTCTTGAGCATAACTGATACACATTTTGTGAAACCGAGAACAATAAAAGATACAGTAAACCCTGACTGGATTTCAACTTTAAATACAGAGAGACAAAAATAAATATTGAAACTTAGTGTAACACACATCCATTTCTTTCAGAACACTACTGTAGACACATTGATATATCTTTATATATAAAAGTGAAGTTGTATGTCTGTCTCCTACGATTTAGATTCCTAACTACTCCCACATTTTGCGGTGCAGTTTAACCAAAAGCGGGTATCTTATAGTCGTGATTCATATCGAGCCCTTCTGGATATTAGCGCGCGTCTACGATGAGTCTACGATTTAAAAAAAATTTGCCATCAATTTTTCCCATTTTTAATGCATTTTTGGCATATATAAGGGAAGTAACTCTCTAAAAGTTTATTATTAAATCTCAGAACGTAAAAAGCTACAGTAACACCCCGCTTTGTGGTTAGCCATATTGAGATGGCTACTATACTTTACATCTCTAAAAATGCTTATATAGTTATTTCCCTTACAAACCCGAGCAACGCCGGGCGATACTGCTAGTCTGTAAATATATTAGTATGTAGTAATATGGAGGAAAAGAGTTGTATTTCAATTTGAATAAAAAGCTTTAGCTGCTTCGAAATTATTAACCCTTTAACATTTAAACTGGCCATATCTGGCTCAAATATTCTGTTTGTTTTATGTTTAAACTGACCAGATCTGGCTTCTCACACCTACCCTACAAAGTCAGTCTTAGAATAAACACTCGTATCATTCAAATCTCAAAGCCAAGAGATAATGCATAATTAATTCAAAACAATGTGAATAAGTAAGACAGAGTAATCTGAATGTTAAAGATCTAAAGAATGGGAAATGAATTGTAATATTTTACCATTATTAATGAAGCAGAAATCTCTTTTAGGATCTTTTCGGCTTGAACGGCAGTTTTTTCTAGCAGTGTCATATGAAATTGTCACCCATAATTATGACCCTAGTATCGATCTATTGCATTTCAATCTGTTTTAGGGTTAGGGTTAGGGTTAGGGGTGGGGGGGAAGGGTATCTTTTTTTCTTCAGAAATGTAAATAAACCCAATCTGTTTCTTAAACGAGGGACATATTCATACGGCACAGAATGTTTTCACCTCAATAGACGGTCATTGATTGGTTGAAATTGCAGAAATTGAAGAGAAAAAACAACAAATATCTTACAAGCTATAGAATTTTCTCAATAAAGCCAAGAGAAAAAGATGTTTTATAAACACATACTACCAGTATATGAAGTTTAAAAGTGCTTAGTTATGTGGAAATTATTTTAAAAAACTGCCGTTCAAACCGAAAAGATCCCTCTTTTATACTAGGCATAATACTATGAGAACAGATTTTTTTCCCCATTCTCTTCCTTCTCCTTGGATAGAAGATATTTAAATGAGATGAATGTTTCCATTGGCATAGGGGAAAAAATGTTTACCCTTGTTTTATCTATCTCATTCTCTGGACCACTGTTTGTACTGTTGTTATTAAGCAGAGAAATACTGCATGACCAATCCTTTTCAAAGAATAGTAATGGTCTCAGATAACAGTAAGAGTTCTACAGGCAGGTGTGTAACATTTACTTGGAGGATGGCTTAAAGGCTGGCTTCTCCATTCCTCACAACTCAGCCATTTCCAAGTGTTTTTTTTACTAGTATGCCAGTTTATTTTGACTCACTACACTATGAGTTTAAATTCCTTTCAGGATTATTAAAAAAAAAAGCACTAATTTAGCTTGATTAATTGATGAAACCATTAGAGTGTTGAGCAACATTCCTTCAGGTATCTGTTTCAGCTCTTTGCATTTTGACAGCAAAACCTGCACCAATATCAATGCCAAGCCATATGCTGTATCAACCCAAGTCGGTAGCCTTTCCCTTGGATTGATATCAGTGGTACAGAGAGAAGAAACTTGCATGTATAGGCAACTGCCAAGTCTCTTCTCTCTATACAAAACTGTTAGAGAGCTGAGTCAGATGCTCAGTAGTATCTCTTCCAGCTCTTTGACAAGAAAGCCTGCAATGACACTGGTGTCGAGTAGCATCAGTCAAAGTCAGCAGCCTTTGACTTAGATAAACATCAGTGGCAGGACGAAGAAGGCTTGTATATATTGGCAACTACCCATCTTCCTTTAAAAATTTACCTATGCTTACATATAGAAGTGCAAGGGCATGATGAATCTTAACCACATATAGGTGTATGCAGGACCTGTGTATGCCTGTACAGTTTATTTCAGACTGGATACACCAATCTGTAGCAATGCCAGACCAGATATGCCAGGAAATTGTCCATATTCCTTTATTTGAAATTCATTTGTAAAATGCTGTGCAAATCTCTCTTACTGGAGTTCAAATTGTCTTTGGGCCACTGTCATTCTCACATTGTTCTCTAAAGAATGTGAAGTTGAACATTTTACACTCATTAACTAGGTGACCTAATTAACAGTGGAGAAGGAAGTTCTAAAAGCATAGTTGCTAGAATAAACACAGGATGGATAATGTTCAGAAAGCTGTTACAACTGTGGGCCATGAAAGGTTTCTCTCACAGAGTGAAAGGCTGACTGTTTGATGCTTGAGTACAAACAGTGATGCAACTTAGTAGTGAAATATGGGCTGTGCATGCAGAGGATATGTGAGAACTAGAAACAGATGAAGAAAGCATGCTTTGCTGGATGTGCAGTGTCAGTATGCTTATGCAACAAAGTGCAAACATTTAGAGAGGAAAAAACTGAGCATGAGAGTTATCAGATGTAGTATACAATGCTTACGGCCATATCATGTTGAAAGCACCGGTTCTTGTTCGATCACCGAAGTTAAGCAACATCGAGCCTAGTTAGTACTTAGATGGGTGATCGCTTGGGAAGCCTAGGTGCTGTTAGCGTGAAAAAGGCGGCGAGCTGGCAGAATCGTTAGCACGCCGGGTGAAATGCTTAGTGGTATTTCGTCTGTCGCTACGTTCTGAGTTCAAATTCCACTGAGGTTGACTTTGCCTTTCATGCTTTCGAGGTCGATTAAATAAGTACCAGTTATGCACTGGGGTCGATATAATCGACTTAATCCGTTTGTATGTAGCCCCTTGTGGGCAGTAAAGAAATAAGATGTAGTATACAAAAGAGAAGACTGTGCTGGTATGGTCATGCACGTGTATGGATAAAAACAGCTGCTTAAAGAAGAGATGGTTTGTAAATGTGGATGGGACTTGTGGAAGAGAGAGAGCAGGAAAACATGAGACGAAGTAGTGAAGACTCACCTCAGAATGTTGAGCCTCATGGAAGAGATGACAAAGAAATGAGATGTCTGCCAATTTAATATATTCAAGAAGAAACGTCCACACCAGCAAACACGAGGTCCTAAAAACATATAATTTTGTCTATGTTCCCACATTCAAGCCACCACTTCTTCATTCAACCTGTTAGATATATAGCAGCTAAATTTCCCCCACAAATTTCACTAACTAATATTTGTTTCTCTTATTGACCCAAGTCTGCTCCAGTTTGCAATGTTCCACTTCAATTTCCGCTCAACCGCAGTGTTACTCTCAAGAATCACTTTAATTAATAAGCAAAACAGCAATGAAAAATTAGAATTTCTGATGCTTGTATCCTACCAGTGGAACTTGGTTCTGAACTGTGACTGTTTCCTTTCAAGAAAGCTGTAAACTATTGAGGTGAAAAAGAGGAACAAAAATATTAGTAGAAAGTCTCATGGGAACTTCTTCCTTTGATTACTGTAATACAACACACACACATACACATCACCCACACCACACAAACACACACATGCATTTATAGACACATTTATATACAAATATTTGTATTTGCACACTTACATATATATGCACATACATATCTTTCAAAATGTATACCGACTCATATACATACAGATACATACTCTAACACATATACACAACTATACGAATACTCTTTTACTCTTTTACTTGTTTCAGTCATTTGACTGTGGCCATGCTGGAGCACTGCCTTTTAATCGACAACTCGACCCCGGGACTTATTCTTTTGTAAGCCCAGTACTTATTCTATCGGTCTCTTTTGCTGAACCGCTAAGTAACGGGGACATAAACACACCAGCATCGGTTGTCAAGCAATGCTAGGGGGACAAACACAGACACACAAACAGACACACGCATATATATATATATACATATATACGATGGCCTTCTTTCAGTTTCCGTCTACCAAATCCACTCACAAGGCTTTGGTCGGCCTGAGGCTATAGTAGAAGACACTTGCCCAGGATGCCACGCAGTGGGACTGAACCCAGAACCATGTGGTTGGTAGACAAGCTACTTACCATACAGCCACTCCTGCGCCTATGTATATATGTATGTATGTATGTGCATATGGTGTGTGTGTGTGTGTGTATATATATATAAATATATGTACATATTGCAGTAAATATGTATATGTGTGTGTCTCTGTGGCATTGGTTCAATTAATCCAATGAACTAGGACATATTGTGTAATGTTTAAAGAATATGTTCACACATAGACATTCTTTTCACTCAACAAGCTTTCCTTGGTCTGACTGTATTACAGTTGGACAAACTAAACTTCGCCTATGTAAATGTGTAAGTGTGTGTGTGTGTGTGTGTGTGTGTGGTGTGTGTGTGTGTGCATATGTGTGTGTGTGTGTGTAAAGGGGTACGCGTATGTCAGCATGTGTTTCATACATAGAATGTCTATGCATGTGTATAGTGGAAGTGTTTGTTTGTGTTTGAATATATATACTGGTGTGTTTGTGTGTGTGTGTGTGTGTGTGTGTGTGTGTGTGTGTGAGATGTTTCCTTGTGTTTCTGTATGAGTATGTATGCCTATGTGAAAGGGAGAGAGAAAAAGCAGGTGAGAGAGAAGAGAGAATATTTCATTTTATTGATCAAGAGCATGCAGTGCCCACAGCCTTGTTTTGGTATTTCAAAGATTAACAAAAAAAAAAAGAAAGAAAGAAAGGAAAAGGCAATCAGATAATTACTGAAATTGTAGGAAGGAAAAAGAAACAAATAAACCTGATAAATAAATGAATAAATTAAACCTCAGACAAGCTAGTATCACATAAGAGAAATAAGCTCAACAAAAGTAAGTTAGTCTTAACAAAAATAAGTGTGACTCAACAAAGATAAGTGAAGCTTAGTAAAGATAGACATGGCTCAGCAAAGATGAATCAAGCTCTGTACAGATAAAACAGGACTCACAAACTAAAAGTGAATCTTAGGAAAGATAATCAAGCTTCAACAAAGATATAATCAAGTCATGGCAAAGATAAATGAGCAACAGTACACCAGAAGTAACTAAATTCTTTATGATTGCTTGAAATATTGGGTCTCACTATCTCTAAGGATCTCTCTTGGCCAAACTAAGAAGGATCTTTAGGGAGACCTAACATCATTAACATAGCTAGAACCACAGCTCAGCAACTGGCTCTTCTCTTACTTAAGCCCTTCACTTTCTACAAAGCGTAGGCCACCAATGATTCTTCTGTTCTCAACTCTGGGCTGTTTTTCAGCTTCTCTCTAGTTGATCCCTGTTTTTTCAACTCTACCTCAGCATCCTGCATGTTTATGGAGGTGTGTGGCCAAGTGGTTAGAGTGTTGGACTCATGATCATAAGATTGTGGTTTCGATTCTTGGCCCAAGCTACATGTTGTGTTCTTGAGCAAAATATTTCGTTTTATGTTGCTCAAGTCTGCTCAACTGGCAAAAATGCATAATCCAGTGATGAGTGGGGAATATATGTATGCCATGGAAACCAGGAAACCAGCCTTTATGAGTTGGTATGATTCAGGAAGGAAACTTTTATCCTGCATGTTTCCCTAAGAAAAGACCTTCTTTTCCCAGAATTTGTTGGGTTTGAATTGTTATCAACACCTCTGTAACTTTGCTTTTTTTTTCTAAATAAGGGTGTTGGCCCTATGAAAACCTATTTTTGCCTCTGGGAAGAGGTAATCCATATTAGTCTGGTCTCTATCCTTTGACCTGTTCAGCATAGGAGGCCCTACAAGGAGCTTATGCACCACTGACATAGCTCTCATGGTCATTGTGGTGCACAAGCCACCACATTGTAACAAGGACCAACTTTGTAATGGCAGAAACGTTAAGCACACCGGGCAAAATGCTTAGTGGTATTTCGTCTGACACTACGTTCTCAGTTCAAATTCTGCTGAGGTCAACTTTCATCCTTTTGGGGTTGATTAAATAAGTACCAGTTATGCACTGGGGTCGATATAATTGACTTTATCCATTTGTCTGTACTTGTTTGTTTGTCCTCTCTGTGTTTAGCCCCTTGAGGGTAGTAAAGAAATAGGTATTTCATCTGCCGTTACGTTCTGAGTTCAAATTCTGCCACGGTCAACTTTGCCTTTCATCCTTTCGGGGTCGATAAATTAAGTAGCAGCTACGCACTGGGGTCGATGTAATCAACTTAATCCCTTTGTCTGTCCTTGTTTGTCCCCTCTATGTTTAGCCCCTTGTGGGTAATAAAGAAATAAGAAGATACTTCAGCCCCAACAATTATCATTATTCAGCCCCAACACCTCTACAAAACATAAATGAAGGTCTCAATGGAATATTACTTCCACATCTACAATAGGGCTCCAAAGCTGGCACAATTGATGCTGTTCATGTTCAACTGCGAGTCAACTACTGTTGAAAAGTACTGAACAGAAGGGAATTCTAGATGGTTAATAATTTAGCAAGGAAGAAAATAGGTATAGCAGTTAATCCTGGGGTGAAGAGTGACAGTGTTTCAGTGGTAGGAGAGAGAAAGACAGTTGTTTCCAGTAGGTTTAGGTGGAGGTGGTATGCAACCAACTATTTCTGAGAAACAGCAACTTTTCTAATAGCAGAAGAAATTGCAGAATAGAAAAACACATGTCCAGGACAGTGATTGAAGTGTGCTGCAGAGTTAGTCTTTGGTAATTAGATTTTTGTTGGATGCAGACTAGAATGTTTGTATTTGTAAGAGCAGTATCTTCTCAGATTTGGGAACAATACTCCATTCCAAGTATTATTCGGTCTTTTTAGAAAGTTAATGACTGTTTAGAGCTGATATATTCCCTGGATCTGAAGAACAAAGCAGGTCTTTAGGACTGTTTTTATTCTGTTTCCAATGTGAAATCATTGGATGACATTGTCAGTGATTATGTGGCTTTGTATTTTTAACAATGTTGAGTGTTTTAATTGCATGTTGCCTAAGCTCTAGAGAGGGCAAGAAACAAGATTTTCTTCTTGATGTATGCAGTGACCGTTTTGAGTTGAAGACAGAGATGACACTGATTTGTAGAAGCTTATGCTGAACATCAGCTGCATTAATTTCAGCAGCCTGAGAAGGCCAAAGAAGGTTATGAACAGTACCTCACTTCATCAAGCTAAGTAATAACATGAAAGGGCTTCTGTACAGTTGTTCACTCTGCTAGAAATAGCTGTAGCTGAAAGGCGGTGAGCTGGCAGAATCGTTAGCACGCTGGGCGAAATGCTTAGCGGAATTTCATCTACTGTTACGTTCTGAGTTCAAATTCCGTTGAGGTCGACTTTGCCTTTCATCCTTTCGCGGTCGATAAATAAAGTACCAGTTATGCACTGGAGTTGATGTAATCGACTTAATCCCTTTGTCTGTCCTTGTTTGTCCCCCTCTATGTTTTGCCCCTTGTGGGCAATAAAGAAATAAGAAATAGCTGTATTATTAAGTCTAATCATCATCAACGTTTAATGTCCGCTTTCCATACTAGCATGGGTTGGACAGTTCAACTGGGGTCTGGGAAGCCAGGAGGCTGCAACAAATTGGAACACTGCGTGAAGTACAAGTTTGAGAGTTCAATTCTGACCTAATATGTTTTGAAAACATGTACAGAAACTGAACAAACAGTACCATTGATAATGAACATGATGTTAACAGCACTAAGAAAAATTCATTCCATCAATATTCCAAAGTAAAACTAAACTTGTCTCCTAGTTTCCATGAAGTAAAACAAAGACTGATGATCCAAGTTAGCACAAGTTAAAACTAAGCTCCATATTTCTGGCCCATCATCATCATCATTTAGCGTCCGTTCTCCATGCTAGCATGGGTTGGACGGTTCAACTGGGGTCTGTGAAGCCAGAAGGCTGCACCAGGCCCAGTTTGATCTGGCAATGTTTCTACGGCTGGATGCCCTTCCTAACGCCAACCACTCCGTGAGTGTAGTGGGTGCTTTTTACGTGCTACCAGCACAGGTGCCAGACGAGTCTGGCAAATGGCCACTATCAGATGGTGCATTTTATGTGCCACCGGCACGGGGGCCAAGGGAGGCTGGCAACGGCCACAAACGGATGGTGCTTTAAAACCAAACCATACATGTATAACCCTAATCTTATACACTTAAGAGGTGAGTGAAGTGTTAACTTTGCCACAGCAGTTCATCTGATTAAAGACATGTGAGATTTAGCAATAATCACCAAAACACTACTTACCTTTAATACCTTTTAATTGAGCCATTAAAGAATTATCCATGTTCATCTGTTCAACATTATTATCCATATTGATTTAGTCTGGTCTGTGCTAGTCTGTTGCTGCATAGTTTGGCAGTCTGTTAGATATCAGTTTTTAACTGTAATATAGAAGTGATAGTCGAGATGCTGCTACACACACACACAAACATACTAGACTTCATAAAGGAAGATCATTCAGCTTATTGAGAAAGATTCTGTAACCCATACCCGACAACCACCAGCTACAAGATGTGCTGTTTCTTCTCTCTGTTACTTTTACTTCTACTTACAGTATCTTTCGAACAATAACCTGTACACTGGCTTCATATAGGCCCACCTCATCAAATTCACATCTTCCTTATTCCATTTTTCCTTATCATCTCTGCTCTGTCTTGCTTCTCAGACCCCTTGCATAGAACACTTCCCAATCATTCATCTTCAGAATTCCAATTCTGTAGAATCTTCTCCCTGGGTATGTTTCTTTCTTCTGCAGATGTATGTAACCTACAGATATTGAAACTGAACAAAATACTGCATCGGTCCTATCAGTCTGGTGGTGGTGGTGGTGGTGGTGGTGGTGGTGATGGGACTGCCCATCTCTACAGACTAATTAAAAACGATAGAAAAATAGTAAAGAACCTTTTCTCTAGTCTCTCTTGCTTCTGAATCAATTATTCCAGAGGCCAGAGCATTCGAAAGGAACTTTATAACATGGAACAAGGTCCCAATCTCTACAACAGAAAGGAATTCTTTCAAAATTTAAGGGATCTGTGAGGTATTTATTTTTTCAAGTCAGACTCCTCAGATATTCTTGGGCCTCTCTTAGCTCTCCAAGACTTTCTTATAGGCTTTGTTACCAGGTGGTTTCAGGTTCCAATTCACTGAGCAAGGTTAGCTGATGCTCTCTGAGTGAAATTCAGTAGACAGAAGTCTAATGTGTGTGTGAGAGAGAGAGTGTGCATGTGTGTGTGCGTGTGTGCCTGTGTTTGTATGTATATGTATTTGTTGTTTCAGCATATCTCCTCATCAACAGAATTTGAACTTAGATCTAATTGTTTGCTTCTCCTATAAACATTATGCCTTCTGGACCAATAGCATTTTCAGCAATTTCAATGTATGAAAAGCAGTGGAATAAAATTTTTTTTAAATGCCTCGGCATTATGAAGGGCATCCAACTATAGCATACTACCTAAATAAATCTTGTCCAAATTATACCAGTGTGGAAAAAGCAGATGTAAAAACTACAATAATGATGTATGATAAAAACGAACATAGGCGCAGGAGTGGCTGTGTGGTAAGTAGCTTGCTAACCAACCACATGGTTCCGGGTTCAGTCCCACTGCGTGGCATCTTGGGCAAGTGTCTTCTGCTATAGCCCTGGGCCGACCAATGCCTTGTGAGTGGATTTGGTAGACGGAAACTGAAAGAAGCCTGTCGTATATATGTATATATATATATATGTATGTGTGTGTGTGTGTTTGTGTGTCTGTGTTTGTCCCCCTAGCATTGCTTGACAACCGATGCTGGTGTGTTTACATCCCCGTCACTTAGCGGTTCGGCAAAAGAGACCGATAGAATAAGTACTGGGCTTACAAAGAATAAGTCCCAGGGTCGATTTGCACGACTAAAGGCGGTGCTCTAGCATGGCCGCAGTCAAATGACTGAAACAAGTAAAAGAGTAAAAGAGTATGGAAAACATGATACCAGGACACACTTTTATAAATTTTACACATAAGTACGATATTAAATTATATAGTTTTACATGAAATGCCATAAAAAGTTAGCTTGTAAGTGCTCCTTGCATTCAATATACTAATATGAACTTAACTATTATGTTTCATACAGATGGTATCATAGAATTATTTATTTTCTAAACAATCCTATTTTCCAACAGAAACTATTGTACAATCTTTTAATCTTTACTGATTTTCTCATCTCTACTTTGGCAACAGTCACATGGCTAGAGTTAGGTTAAAAATCAGCTCAGAAAAGACAAAAGTCATGCCAGTGAAGGAAGTGGTGGAAGCACTCCATCGGTTACGACGATGAGGGTTCCGGTTGATCCGAATCAACGGAACAGCCTGCTCGTGAAATTAACGTGTAAGTGGCTGAGCACTCCACAGACACATGCACCCTTAACGTAGTTCTCACGGATATTCAGCGTGACACAGAGAGTGACAAGGCCAGCCCCTTGAAATACAGGTACAACAGAAACAGGAAGTAAGAGTGAGAGAAAGTTGTGGTGAAAGAGTACAGCAGGGATCACCACCATCCCCTGCCGGAGCCTTGTGGAGCTTTTAGGTGTTTTCGCTCAATAAACACTCACAACGCCCGGTCTGGGAATCGAAACCACGATCCTATGACCGCGTGTCCGCTGCCCTAACCACTGGGCCATTGCGCCTCCACTAGTGAAGGAAGAAAACCTTATTGAAATACAAGTAAATAACACACATGCAGATGAAACTGAGAGGTACATCTGTTAGGGTAGCAACATTTCCAACAGGAGTGATGCAGAGCAAGACATGCTGAGCAGAATTGGAAAAGCAGGCTCTGTCTTTAGAAGGCTAAGAAACATCTGGCAATCTAATCAGATGACTCTAAGAAGCAAGATAGTTTTGTACAATTCTTTGGTGGTCCCCGTCACCATATATGCTACTTAAACAGGACTTTTCCATAAGTTCAATGTATTCCACTAGAAGTGCTTCTGAAAAGCTTCTTAACATCTCTTGGCAGAACAGAATAACCAATGAAGAAGTCTGTGGGGGAACTAAGCAGAAACCACTGTGTATAACAGTGAAAGATCGTTGTCTGAGGTTTCTTGGACATGTCTTTAAAATACCTATTTCTTTACTACTCACAAGGGGCTAAACACAGAGAGGACAAACAAAGACAGAC
>NC_043000.1:17652393-17667393 GCF_006345805.1 Octopus sinensis | reverse complement strand
CATGCGCCAATGCCACCTAAAAAAACACCCAGCATGGTCTATAAAGTGGTTGGTATTAGGAAGGGCATCCAGCTGTAGAAACCAAGCCAAATCAGACTGGAACCTGGTGCAGCTTCCCAGCTTACCAGCTCTGGTCAAACCATCTGACCCGTGTCAGAGTGGAAAACAGACGTTAAAGGATGATGATGATGATGACGATGATGATGACGATGATGATGATGATGATGATGGACGACGACGACGATGATGACGATGATCATGATGATCATGATGATCATGACGACGACGACTACGATGATGATTATATATATCACCTAGTGGTTAGGGTGTTGCACTCACAATCGCAATATCATGGTTTCAATTCCCAGGCTTGGTGGTGAGCTGTGTTCTTGAGCAAAACCCTCCATCTCATGTTGCAGTCGCACCTGGTATGGGATACATGTGCACCTGTTCAGGCAGCGTTGATTTGGTGGAGGGAGTGAAGCAATGTACAGCACATATACTTGATCCCTATAAACAAATCATTCGTGCAGATCATTCAGCAAAAACTGAACACTTATTTGTTGTCTTAGATGGGAGATTCCATCATGTGTGTGTGTGTGTTGTTTAAATCCAGGTTATGGGCAGACCCATAACCAAGTCATTCAAATTATGATCATGTAATCTTTTTTGTAGTGTGCATCTAGGATTATTTTATATATGCCCTTGGTTGTGTGGTAAGTAGCTTGCTTACCAACCACATGGTTCTGGGTTCAGTCCCACTGCGTGGCATCTTGGGCAAGTGTCTTCTACTATAGCCCTGGGCCGACCAATGCCTTGTGAGTGGATTTGGTAGATGGAAACTGAAAGAAGCCTGTCGTATATATGTATATATATATATGTATGTGTGTGTGTACGTGTTTGTGTGTCTGTGTTTGTCCCCCTAGCATTGCTTGACAACCGATGCTGATGTGTTTATGTCCCCGTAACTTAGCGATTCGGCAAAGAGACCGATAGAATAAGTACTAGGCTTACAAAGAATAAGTCCTGGGGTCGATTTGCTTGACTAAAGGCGGTGCTCCAGCATGGCCACAGTCAAATGACTGAAACAAGTAAAAGGGATCTTTTCAAATTTGTGGCCAGGACCCCAGATCTTTCTAGTTAACTAAATAATTTGAAACTTTGTGTACTCATAGAGTGGAACTAGTTTATTCGCCAGTTGGAACTAGTTTATTTGAGAAAAATCTATTTTATGACTTTAATCGTAGATTAAAACTGCGAATTTTAACCAATGAGATTGCTTGTTTTCATATCTAAAACGTTACTGCGATCTGTTAGTGTGACGTTGAAAGCAGTTTTGTGACGTCTGCTATTTCTAAAAAGCTTTGTGTGTGGTAAAGTAATTTTTTTACTTTACCATATTTTTATAAATTATATCGGAGAATCCATATTTTTATAACATATATCGGAGAATCCATGTGATTTTTCGTTGTTTTTCTCTTATACGTATGTGAATTATTTCTGAGTATGCATTGTCTGGGAGACTTTTTCTTGCAGTTGAGAAATTTTTGGCTGCTATTTCTAAAAAGCTCGGTGTGGTGGTTAAGTAATTTTTTTACTTTACCATATTTTTATAAATTATATCGGAGAATCCATATTTTTATAACATATATCGGAGAATCCATGTGATTTTTGTTTTTTTTCTCTTATACGTATGTGAATTATTTCTGAGTATGCATTGTCTGGGAGACTTTTTCTTGCAGTTGAGAAATTTTTGGCTGCTATTCTAAAAAGCTCGGTGTGTGGTAAGTATTTTTTTACTTTACCATATTTTTATAAATTAATATATATATATATATATATATATATATATATATATATATAATATATATATATATATAATTTTTTACTCGGTGTATGTGTATATGTATGTCTGCATACACACACACACATGTACATCAATGCTTCCCCTAGACGGTAACTTCAAAGACAAACTTTTGTTATTAGAAGGTGGCTGACTATAGCTTGTTTACATTTAAGATGTTTAATACGTCACGAAATTGGTGGTCGAGACGGAGTAAATAAAATAAAGCCGAATGACGGAATATCATTGGTTAAAATTCTAATTATTAAACAACGTTAAACTTAGAAGTTACAATTCCGTTTTCATTCTGGTTTACAATTAAGTTTACTTTTGACACATTCTACCAGTATACGAAGTTTCAAATTGTTTGGTTCAGTAGGAAAAATTTGAAAAAACTGGCTTCAGAATAGAAAAGATCCAGTAAAAGAGTAAAAGAGTAATCCTATTGTGTTTCTGGGGAAAGCCCATAAATATAATTTTGGATAGACAAAATAACAATTAAAACCAGCAAAACAGAAATACAAACCAAGGCAGTGTACCATGAGAGAAAGGAAGAGGTGTCAAATTTTTAAGCAAAAAAAACTTTTGTCAGGATAAAGAATAAGACAAAAATATTTCAAAAGCTTTTTGTACATTATTGAACCAACATGGTTTGCCCATCTGGATTATTTTTGCAGATGCATTGCCATAGCTAGATTCCTCAAATTCTGGATTGGCTATAGTGTAACACTGCTTAGCTCAATTTGTTTATCATACAAAGCATTCCTCTGCTTATTTCATGGTTCAGTGATTAGCAGTAAGAAGAGACAACAAGATGGTGGGGCAGGGAGTTCACTCAGTTACAAAAGTAATTGAGTCCAACAAATCATCATTTCACACAAGCAAAAATGGATACTCTTTTACTCTTTTACTGGTTTCAGTCATTTGACTGCGGCCATGCTGGAGCACCGCCTTTAATCGAGCAACTCGAACCGGGACTTATTTTTTTTGTAAGCCCAGTACTTATTCTATCAGTCTCTTTTTGCCGAACCACTAAGTAATGGGGACATAAACACACCAACATCGGTTGCCAAGCAATGCTAGGGGTACAAACAAAGACACACAAACACACACATATATATATATATATATATACGACAGGCTTCTTTCAGTTTCTGTCTTCCAAATTCACTCACAAGGCTTTGGTCGGCCCGAGGCTATAGTAGAAGACACTTGCCCAAGGTGCCACGCAGTGGGACTGAACCCGGAACCATGTGGTTGGTAAACAAACTACTTACCACACAGCCACTCCTGCTGACGAAACAAACTGAATGAGTGTAAAACAACAGGAACAATCAGTATAATAGCCATAAATTATGTAAAATAAAATAAAATAAAAGTTTTTAAAGATCCTACATTGCTGTCACTCTTACCAACAACCATGTGAGAAGTTGTCCCTGGAGGATTGTAAATATCTTGTTTTAGGCACAGGAGTGGCTGTGTGGTAAGTGCTTGCTTACCAACCACATGGTTCCCAGTTCAGTCCCACTGCGTGGCACCTTGGGCAAGTGTCTTCTACTATAGCCTCGGGCCGACCAAAGCCCGTCGTATATATGTATATATATATATATATATATATATATATAATATATATATATATATGTATATGTGTGTTTGTGTGTCTGTGTTTGTCCTCCCAACATCGCTTGACAGCCGATGCTGCTGTGTTTACGTCCCCCGTAACTTACCGGTTCGGCAAAAGAGGCCGATAGAATAAGTACTAGGCTTACAAAGAATAAGTCCTGGGGTCGATTTGCTCGACTAAAGGCGGTGCTCCAGCATGGCCACAGTCAAATGACTGAAACAAATAAAAGAGTAAAAGAGTAAATGGTTGATAAGTTTAAAATATGATTAAAAAAAACATGTAAAATATCGTTAATTTAGTTGTGGTTCTATTATTAGTGATGTGAGCAACTGAAACAGATAATATTAATGATATATTAGCTGACTTTTTTTAAATCAGAAACTAGTTAAACAGTTCACCTTTTCTTGTTTGAGTTTCTGATTTTTTTTGTTGTTTTCTTTTTGTTTCTCAGCCTGTCTTTTTTTTTTTTTTGATTGATCCCAATGTTGAAAAACGGTGTAAGCCTAAATGGATAATTAATCTCAATCTACTTCACTTGTTTTATTTATTTATTATCAACAGTGGATTTGTTCGTTAATCTGGTGTTGTACAGTATCAATCAATGAAACTGTCATAGATGTAAGACAGTGCACATGGTATTTGTTATGTATAATAGGGTGTAATGAATGGCATGATATATATATATATATATATATATATATATATATACTAGCAGTATCGCCCGGCGTTGCTCGAGTTTGTTTCGACCCTTTACAATTGGAATTTTTGAAAAGTAAAAATTTTGCATTCTGGTTGAAATACACTGAAAAATGGCGACACAGCAGTCAAAAAATCGTAAAAAATAGGGATTTTCATAGAAAAAAAGCACCTTTTTGATGTAAATAATTTTTGGTCTTAACATGGTCCAATTTGAATTTTATCTTCTTTCAGTTTCCGTCTACCAAATCCACTCACAAGGCATTGGTCGGCCCCGGGGCTATAGCAGAAGACACTTGCCCAAGATGCCACGCAGTGGGACTGAACCCGGAACCATGTGGTCGGTAAACAAGCTACTTACCACACAGCCACTCTCTTTCTTTCTCAGCACTGTCACTGCTTTCTTCTTCCAGTGTGACAGAAAGAGATAGATGGATAGATAGACAGACCAAAATGTGAATCCAAGCCTACGCTTGGTTACAAGAGGATTGTCCAAAAAATTAATTGATGCCACAGAAGAGAGAATGTCCAGCAGATATTTATCTTGTAAGCTGAACAGGATATAGGATACTAATCAGTCAGCTTAATTGAAACGTCATTGGACAGTAACAATTATTTAGTTTCACTTCCCACTCACTAACAAGAGATTCTGTTATTCTTTTACTTGTTTCAGTCATTTGACTGTGGCCATGCTGGAGCACCACCTTTAGTCAAACAAATTGACCCCAGGACTTATTCTTTGTAAGCCTAGTAGTTATTTTATCGGTCCTTTTTACAGAACCGCTAGGTTACGGGGGCGTAAACATACCAACATCAGTTGTCAAGCGATATTGGGGGGACAAACTCAAACGCACAAACACACACAACACACACACACACACACACAAACAGACACACACACATAGACACTCACACACACACATGACGGGCTTATTTCAGTTTCCATCTACCAAATCCACTCACAAGGCTTTGGTCGGCCCGAGGCTATAGTAGAAGACACTTGCCCAAGGTGCTACGCAGTGGGACTGAACCCGGAACCATGTGATTGGTTAGCAAGCTACTTACCACACAGCCACTCCTGCACCTATAGCAGCTTTCTTGACATCATTTCCTCCCTTTCTTTCACTACCAGTTTCCTTTCCTTTAATTTTTAGTTTATTTTTATGTTTAAATACTGCTGGGGTCAACATAGCATTTTATCCTTTAGGGAGTGGATAAAATAAGTACTAGCTAAGTACCATGGGTCAATATAGTCAGCTCTATTCATCATTAAAAATTTAGGCTCTTGACTTTTATGTCAGAGATTACTGAAAAAAAGTTGCTTTGTAGTATTTTTCCAGCTCTTTAAATTTCTGAGCTCAAATCCTGCTGGAGTCAACTTTGCCTTTCATCCCTTTGGGAATTCCAAAATATCAGATACAATAAAGTATCAGATACAATAAAGTATCAGTCAAGTACCAGGATTGATGTAATTGACTAACCTCTTCCTCTCTAAGTAGCTGACCTTGTAACATAAATCAGGAATCATCATCATCATCATATTAATGATAATGGTAATGATGATGATGATGATGATTATTATTATTATTTTTGTTACTATTGCTGTTGTCATTTTCTTGTTCTTGTTACCATTATTATTAAGAGAGAAAAAGAAAAAAAAAACAAGGAAGATGATATTGACTTCAAATTTTGGCATAAGGCCAGCAATTTTGTGGGAGTGGTAACAGTGCTCAACTGGTACTTATTTTATTAACCCCTGAAAGGATGGAAGGCAAATCAACCTTTGCAGAATTTGAACTCAGAATGTAAAAGCATTTTGCCCCGTGCACTAATGATTCTTCCTGCCTTAATGTTTTATAATAATTACCAGCAAAATATTAGCTCTTAATCCACAATACTTATTACAAAAACAAATAATATTAAGCACACATACTTTCTAATTGCAGGAAAGGAAAAAATTGAAATGTCAACAAAAAATTAAAATATTGAAGAAAAAAAAAAAAAAAAGTCATGTTTGACAATATTCTCACAGATACCCAAACACATTGTCTAGCAAAAGTGTTTTGAATGTAGTCCCATAGTTTGCAAGAAAACTTTAAAAAAAGGAGTCTTAATGTAAAACATTCACTGAAAGAACAACTGCATGGCAACATTGTATCCATAAAACAAGTACCTCTCTTCCAGAAGCTATTACCTAGGCATGGGGGAAAAGAAAAGTAACTTGCTTATATTTGTGCCCTACAAAGAGTAACTAGACATCAGCCCCATAGATACATGGAGCAAAATCTCCTTCATAGGGAGAAGGAAGACAACAAACATTGTTTTCAAAACTGAGGAAAGGACAACAGCACAAACTAAGTGCATCTTATCTGTGCCTGTAAACTGTTTCTCAGTATTTAAGCTACAGAAACATTGTAGTCACCATCAAGGGCATTTTGATGACAATATTTGGCTCATAGTTACTTTCATGGTGCAATACAAGCAGGTGGTCAGCATCAACATGACTTTGGTAGCATGTGGCTGGGTTTGGGTGGGGTTTATCATGAATATCCAAGTCCTCACGATTCTACAAAAACACAAACGATCCCAGAGTTGTGCCTGGAAGCAGGTACTGAAAGAAAGATTATAAGACAGATCATTTAGAGCAGATATCCATGTAGTTGTGAAATTCATTCAAAGGTTATCTTTCCAAAAGAGTTAAACAGAAGACAGCAATAACAGTAGTTGTTACAGGGTTTCTGCTCCTAAGGCAACACCAGGGCACATCCAGAAACATCACTTCATTCTCATTTTCAAGAATTAACCAAGAAGCCTTGGGATTTCTTCCCTGGCCATAATCAGTAATGAGAGTGAGGAAGAGGTGGAAGGAAGAAATGGCCAACAACAGCAATAGTAACTATAGATTCCAGAAGTGGATGACATATCAGCCTGCATCTCACAGTAGTTTCATTCCATCCATATGTGACAACAAGGCTAAAGGTGACTGGCAGCTTTTTGTGTGAGATAAAAAATATAAGTGAGAAAATGCTCCCCAAAAATTCGAAAGGCAATTAAGAAATATCATAAGGAGCCTATGTTCAGTGATAATGAATTCATATCCTCTCTTAAAGAAATGAAGTTCACAGCTCTTTGTACAGTCAACAAAGAGATAATGTGAAAATTGAACTGAGTTTTAAGGATGAATGTTTTGAGTTACACAATGGAAATCACAAAAAGAATAATGTTGAAAAAACATTACTTTGAATGACAAAAATGTATTAGCTGTACAAATAGCAACGATTGTCATTAACATCAATATTATCACCACCATGGCAACAGTTTTATCTTCTGCACCTGTTGTAGGTCATAAGGAGCTTCTTGATATGAACCAACACGAGAAAAAGAGAAGGTATGCAATGAAATGAGAAAAAAAGCAGAGCACCTTTGCCTGAAGAACTTACTCAGGAAAAGCAAACAGGAAGGTAACAAATGTTTTTTTCAAACAATGAGGAAAGTTTCCTATATGAACCTCAAAAAAGAGTTTGGGAAGTCTTGACCAGTCTCTCTCTATATAAAGCTGAAGTTGTCTGTGCATGGTAGGTTTGGTAGCCTTCAACTAACACTATCTTCTCCGAGACCCTGCATCACAAGTTGACCAAAATTGAGAGTATGATAGAAGGCTTGCTCTTCCTTCCATAGAAGAAAAAATTCAAATAGGACCATTTTAACACCAAAAATTATTTACATCAAAAAGGCGCTTTTTTTCTATGAAAATCCCTATTTTTTATGATTTTTTTACTGCTGTGTCGCCATTTTTCAGTATATTTCAACCAGAAAAATGTTCACTTAAAGAGAATAACAAGCTACATAATGCAAAATTTTTACTTTTCAAAAATTCCAATTGTAAAGGGTCGAAACAAACCTGAGCAACGCCAGGCGATACTGCAAGTATATGATATGATGCATGATTTCTCAACCAAACTAGTGCCTTTAATAGTGTGTGGCTGGTCTCTAAGTCCAAGAATCAGCCAAGGAGATGGACAGTGCTGATGCACCACATATTTTCCTCCAGATTAGTGTTACAGGACATAGATCAAAGGAATATTAGGTTCACAGTTGTACCATCCAATTATCTTCTGACAATGTTGAGCAAACAGAGGTTGGAGAAGTTCCCCAAAGCAAAATAGAAATAAACTATATAAAAAGCTAAAGGAATGATTTTCATTTCGTCAAATCCCTTACTTTAGTCAAGCCAAGCTTCATGAAATTTGCTGATAAGTATAGTCTTTGATTATAGGAATAGACAAGAGTCATTACTATATCTCTCTCTATCCGCTCAGTCGAAGTCGACTCTTGGTTACTCGTTGGATCAGTGTCCTCCAGTCAGTTCTATCCTGGGCCACTTCTTTCAGATTGGCTATGTCCATTCCGGTATCACTCTTGATGGTGTCAAGCCAGCAGGTTCTTGGTTGGCCTCTTCATCTCTTGCCACTGACCATTCCGAGCATGATGTCCTTCTCCAGGGATTTTCTCTGCATAATATGACCGAAATATTACTATTAGCAAGGCAAAAATCATTGTTCCTAACTTCCACATATTCTGCAGCTACTTTTATGTTTTGCTCCAGTATATGATTTTTAGAAGATTCTGAGGAAAAGGCTTTGGTCTTATTTCCATGATTTTAAAAAATCCTTTCTTTTCACTTTGAGTTCTGTGCTTCTTAGCAATTGTTGAGTTTTTTTTTTTTTAACATATTTCCTCTGTGCTCAGTCTTGTGAGATATTATACAGACTGGAAGGGGCCATGTAGAAGATTCCCTTTTCATTGCCAGTGTCTTAACATGGCATTTAATAAGCCCATTTAGTCTTCAGCATTTTAATAATTATCTTTTCGCTATCCTCTTCACAGCTATCTGTTACTTGGGGTAGAAAGGGCTCCTTAGCCATAGTGAAGGCAATCTATCTAGGGAGATAACCTTACAATAAATCACTCGGTCCGTAGCTTAGAAATACTGGGTTGACATCCAGTGGGAACAGCTTTGTTTCATGGAGGAGGAAAGATCTTCTTTAGTACTTGGCTGTACAATGCTTTCCAATGTGTGTAGTAGTGGCGCGTGCACACATTATTAGCCATTTGAAAAGACTATGAAAGTCTCGACCTCGGTCGAACAATGATGATGATGATGATGATGACCACGGTCAAACAATGATGATGATGATGATGATGACCACGGTCAAACAATGATGATGATGATGATGATGACCACGGTCGAACAATGATGATGATGATGATGATGACCATGGTCAAACAATGATGATGATGATGATGATCTGTTACTTTAGGCTTTTTTCTATTTGTTGGCTTCCTTCAAGACAGAAAACAGTTTTAGTTCTGTTAATGTTTTTTAGCTAATGGCACTACATATTTTTGTTGCTTAAAAGCTGATATTTTATAATAGTTTTCTAGTTACAGAAAACCCCTACCTCCTTGTATTCATGGTAAATATAATATAACATCTCTGTATAGGAATTTGGGTGGCGCATTCTTAAAGCAGTTGTTATTTCCTTGTTTTCCTGTCTAGTCTTAATAATTCACTAAGCTTTCGGTTGTGAATGTTATAACTACAACTTATTACTATAACAGCTTGGGAATTGCTATCTGTTACCTTATTTTTGACATTTAACTCCTGTTTTAAGAATAAATCTAATTCATCTATAAAATTCCATCATAACCTTTTTCTTTTATGCGTCTGTGTTGTACTCTGCCAAGTTCATTGATTCCCAAGTAATTGTAACTGTGTATTTGGTTTAATTCTTTTATCTTCGCTTCTTTATCTAAAAATTGTATTAATGATTTTTTTTTTCCATCTTTTTCAATGTTATTTCATTGATATTAATGGATTTTTTTTTTTTTAAGCAGTAAAGTAGCAATGTCTGTTGATATTCAGCAGATGCTTTACTACCACCACCACCACCACCACCACCACCACTACCGCCACCGCCGTCACCACCACCACTTCCACCACCACCTCCACCACCGCCACCATCACCACCACCACCATCCACCACCATCCACCACCGCCACCACCGCCACTGCCGCCACCACCACCACCGCCACCACAACCACCACCACCGCCGCCGCCACCGCCACCACCACCACTAAGGGGTGAGCTGATAGAATTGGTAGTGCATCAGACACAATACTTAGTGGCATTTTTTCCAACTTTTTTTGTCTTCTGAGTTCAAATTCCACCAATGCTGGCTTTACCTTTCATTCTTTCAGAGTTAATAAAATAAGTACCAGTCAAGCACTGGTGTTGATGTAATCAACTACCTTCCTCCCACTAAGAATGCTGGCCTTGTACTGAAATTTGAAACAATTATTATTATTATTATTATTATTATTATTATTATTATTATTATTATTATTATCATTATTATTATTATTATTAAGGCAGCGAGCTGGCAGAGTCATTAGCATGAATAAATGTCTAGCAGCATTTTTCCCATCACTATGTTTTGAGTTCAAATTCTGTTGAGGTCAACTTTGCCTTTCATCCTTTCGGGGTCAATAAATTGAGTACCAGTGAAACACTATTGTCAATGTAATCAACTAATCCCCTTCCCTCAAATTTCAGGCTTTGTGCCTATAATAGAAAGGATTATTATTACTATTATTATTATCATTATTATTATTATTATTATTATTATTATTATTAGGGTTATGAACTAGAAGAATCATTACAGTACATAGGCTTAGGAGCGGCTATAGGCATAGGAGTGGCTGTATAGTAAGTAGCTTGCTTCCGAACCACATGGTTCCAGGTTCAGTCCCACCGCATGGCACGTTAGACAAGTATCTTCTACTATAGCCTCGGGCCGATCAAAGCCTTGTGAGTGGATTTGGTAGACGGAAACTGAAAGAAGCCTGTTGTATATATGTATATATGTGTGTGTGTGTGTGTCTGTGTTTGTCCCCCCCAACATTGCTTAACAACCAATACTGGTGTGTTTACGTCCCCATAACTTAGTGGTTTGGCAAAAGAGACTGATAGAATAAGTACTAGGCTTACAAAGAATAAGTCCTAGGGTTGATTTGCCTGACTAAAGGCAGTGCTCCAGCATGGCCACAGTCACATGACTGAAACAAGTAAAAGAATAAAAGAGTAAAAGAGAGTAACATGCCTGGCAAAATGCTTCATGGCATTTCGTCTGCCGCTATGTTCTGAGTTCAAATTCCACCAAGGACAACTTTACCTTTCATCCTTTCAGGTTTGATAAAGTAAGTACAAGTTGAACATTAGGGTCAATGTAATCGACACATCCCTTCCCCCAAAATGGCTGCCCTTGAGGCAAAATTTGAAACCATTATTATTATTATTATTATATTATTATTATTATTATTATTATTATTATTATCTTTGTTGAGTGAAGAAGCAGCACATACCATCAAGGTGACACTGGTGTACAATATATGAAGCTCAATATACCCATGATGACTACCTGTCTCATAAGGGTACACCAGGCACATGCATCACAACCATATGTGCACGACATGGGGATCTCATATCAAGTTAAACAGTGTATCACCTTGCAGGTGGAACCCAGTTAGAATTTTCTTCAGGCCAAGCCAATCCCGCTCAAAAGGTCCTTGAATAAGGTTTGTTTTAAGGATGATAAACAAAACACCCATGTTTCCAGAGATTAATTATTCAAACACCAAAGAATTCCCGTCAACACATGGCTATGATGCTCCCCAACTACTTCTGCTCATAATCAGAGATGCACATATCATCAGCCACTAAGGGACATGCTCAACTAGTTGAGGTCAAACAACTGACAAGCAAATCTGTGGTATTGAGCAGAATATTTGCTGTAGCCCATCTTTTATACCAAGACAAAACAATGTACATGATAACACTTCCAATCAGTTAAGATCAAAAGCCATGAGAGCCACACTGTCTGGTACTGCATCAGGGCATATATTATTATCATTATTATTATTATTATTATTATTATTATTATTATTATTATTATTATTATTATTGTCATTATCATTATTATTCTAATTCTAATGACATGTATTAGAGGATTATACATTAGTATTACCAATTTTAACTATAGAAGGGAATCTAAGATATAATGGAAATCGTTAACATAATGAAACAAGTTTGAATTGTTACACTTTAAAGAATCTTGGAATGAAATCAAAGACAACCTTTAAACGACTTTGAAATTAAAATCAAAGACATATGATTGTGGTAGGAAATCAAAGACACTTTATACAACTATGGAACAGCTATGAAATCAAATATAATTGCAATCGTTAACAGAGAGAAATAATGTTACGATGATGTATAAACTTACATATAGGCACAGGTGTTGCTGTGTGGTAAGAAGCTTGCTTCCCTACCACATAGTTCTGGGTTCAGTCCTACTGCATGGCACCTTGCACTTTGGCCTTGTACCAACCAAAGCCTTGTGAATAGATTTGGTAAGCAGAAACTGAAAGAAGCCCATTGTGTGTATGTTTGTGTGTGAGTGTGTTTGTGTGTGTGTGTGTGTGAGTGTGTGTGTGTGTGTGCATGAGTGTGTGTTTGTGTGTGAGTGTGTTTGTGTATGAGTGTGTGTGTGGTGTGAGTGTGTGTGTGTGTGTGTGTGTGTGTGTGTGTGTGTGTGTGTGAGAGTGTTTGTGTGTATGTGTGTGTCTTTCTGTCTGTGTTTGTCCCCACACAACCGGTGTTGGTGTGTTTGCATTCCTATAACTTAGCAGTTCAGTAAAAGAGACTGACAGAATAAGTACTGGGGTTGATTCATTCGACTAAAAAACTCAAGGCAGTGCCCCAGCATGGCCACAGTCTAATGAATGAAACAAGTAAAAGATTAAAGATAAAAGATCTAAAAAAAATAGAAATATGAACATGTATTACCATCACCATTATTCAGTACTTCATTACTAGTCATTTTATTGCAGTTACTACCAATTCCTTCTCTTTCTTTCCCCTAAATGTGAGCAGCCTTGTAGGACCTCTATAACAAGAAGCAACCCTACCCCAGCCACTCCTCTCATATTTTAACCTTCTTCTTCTTATTATTATTATTGTTATTATTATAATAATTATTATTATTATTATTATTATTATTATTATTATTATTAACGTGGTGGCACGTAAAAAGCACCCACTACACTCACGGAGTGGTTGGTGTTAGGAAGGGCATCCAGCTGTAGAAACATTGCCAGATAAGACTGGAGCCTGGTGCAGCCTTCTGGCTTCCCAGATCCCCGGTCGAACCGTCCAACCCATGCTAGCATGGAGAACGGACGTTAAACGATGATGATGATGATGATTATTATTATTATTATTATTATTATTATTATTATTATTATTATTATTATTGTTATTATATTATTATTATTATATTATTATTTATGGGTTTTTCTTCTTCTTTCAAATTTGCTTCCATTTCTTGCCGAGTGTCTTCTCGACTCCTAGGGCAAAGAAACTCATAGTATACATTGGTAGGCCATTAAACTGAACTCACTAGTTCGTTCATTTTTTTTTTTTTTGATAGAAATAAAGTTAAATTAAAATACATGGGTAGTAATAGTTCTCACATCGACAATGCTCTTCTCAATATGTGTGATGTACCAGTTAAGACAATCTTTTGCACTTCTTGCAGGGATCATTCTCATATAATTTTCGGTTCCCTTCTTGATCATTCCTAGTGCTCCTACGACCACTGGTATTGTAACCACCTTGAGATGCCACATTTTCTCAATTTCAATGAGCAGGTCTTTATATTTTCTGAGCTTGTCAAATTCCTTCGCCGAGATATTATGATCACAGGGGATGCTCATGTCGATCAATAAGCAAACTTTATTGTTTTGGTCTTTCACAACAATATCCGGTTTATTGGCCTTGATGATTCGGTCTGTATGTACTGGAAAGTCCCACAGAATCGTTACAGTTACAGCTTCAGGGTGGTGATTATACCACTTGTCGGCAGTTTTGATATTGTAATGCCGACTTATTAGCCAGTGTAGATATTGGCCAACTCTGTCATGTCTTAATTTATTCTCCACTGGTGCTAAGACTTTACATCCAGAGATTAGATGGTCCACTGTTTCAATCATGTCGTTGCAGAATCGGCATTTTGGGTCTGCTCCATTGTTCATCACATTGGCCTGGTAGTTATTATTATTATTATTATTATTATTATTATTATTATTATTATTATTATTATTAACTGGTGAGCTCTCAGAATCATTAGCACATTGGGCTAACTGCATAGAGACGTTTCAGCTGTTTTTATGATCTGAGTTCAAATTCCACCAAGGTTGACTTTGCTTTCATCAGTTTGGGGTCAATAGAATAATTACCAGTTAAAAGCTGGATTCGATGTAATTGATTAACCCCCTCCCCCAAAAATGCTAGCCTTGTGCTAAAATTGGAGGCAGAATCTTTAGCACATTAGACAAAATGCTTTCATCTGGACCCACATTCTAAGACTTATATTCTAAGAAATATTACAAATATTTCTTCTGGACCTACATTCTAAGTTCAAACTCCACCAAGGTTAACTCTGCCTTTTTCTCCTTTTGGGGTTGATAAAATAAAGAACCAATCAAGTATTGGAAATGATTTAATCAACCTGTACCCTCTCAGCAAAATTACTGGCCTTGTGCCAAAATTTGAAATCATTATATAAAAGTGGTGAGCAGCCGGAATCATTAGAGTATTGTACAAAATGCTTAGTGGCATTTCTTCTGGCTGTTAATGTGCTGAGCTCAAATCTCACCAAGGCCAACTTTACCTTTCATCCTTTTGAGGGCCAATAAAATAAAGTACTGTAGTGAT
>NC_043000.1:17639893-17647393 GCF_006345805.1 Octopus sinensis | reverse complement strand
GGTGTTTTTTTATGTGTCACCGACACAGGTGCCAGACGAGGCTGGCGAACGGTCACGCTCGGATGGTGTTTTTTACTCAATATAACTAAATATAACCCCATGGCTTCTTGCTTTTTTTCTTTCTATTCTAGTTTCACTTTCTCTCTTTGTATTTTGCCTCTGTGCTGTCCTCATTATTCAGGACCTTTCTGGACAAAAGGATATCATTATCATCATCATCATCATCATCATTCTTCTTATTATTACTATTATTATCATTAATAGTAATAATAAGAAGAATGATGATGATGCTGATGATAATGATATCCTTTTGTCCAGAAAGGTCCTTGGCCCTCATGCTGGTGGCACATAAAAGCACTCACTACACTCTCGGAGTGGTTGGCATTAGGAAGGGCATCCAGCTGTAGAAACTCTGCCAGATCAGATTGAAGTCTGGTGCAGCCATCTGGTTTGTCAGACCTCAGTCAAATCGTCCAACCAATGCTAGCATGGAAAGTGAACGTTAAACGATGATGATGATGATGATGATTACTATTATTATCATTAGTAGTAGGGCAGTGAGCTGGGAGAATTGTTAGCATGCCAGAAGCAAAATGCTTAATGGCATTTCATCCATCTTTAACATTCGGAGTTCCAATTCCAGCTAGGTTGAATTTGCCTTCCATCCTTTTGGGGTCAATAAAACAAAGTACCAGCTAAGTACTGGGGTTGATGTAATCGACTTACTCTGTCTCCTGAAATTGCTGGCCTTGTGCCAAACTTTGAAGCCTTTATTATTATTATTATTATTATTATTATTATTATCATTATTATGTTTGTTGTTGTTGTTGTTGTTGTCGTCGTCATCATCATCATCATCATTATTGTTGAGTGAGGGAGTAGTGCATACCATCAAAGTGACATTGGTATAAAATATATACCTATTTCTTTACTACCCACAAGGGGCTAAACACAGAGAGGACAAACAAAGACAGACATAGGTATTAAGTTGATTACATCGACCCCAGTGCGTAACTGGTACTTAATTTATTGACCCCGAAAGAATGAAAGGCAAAGTCGACCTTGGCGGAATTTGAACTCACAACGTAACGCAGACGAAATACCGCTAAGCATTTCGCCCGGCGTGCTAACGTTTCTGCCAGCTCGCCGCCTTATCAAATGAAAGAGTGGATGACAGCACTTTAAGCATAGACCTGTGTATCAGAAAACAAATATTGGAATGGACACTTGCCTGTGGTGTTCAAGAGCTTGGATAGTGGGGATTCCTCAATTAGTCATAGAAGCCTTCCAGTCTCAAGAGGACTGCACCATCCATCATCATCATCATCATTTATTTATTTATTTTTATTTATCAATTTTTATGGCATATACCATAAATATGGCACGTGTCTTAGTGGTTAGGGTGTTGGACTCATGATCACAAGTTTGTGGGTCTGATTCCTAGTCCAGGCAACACATTGTGTGTTCCTTAGTAAAACACTTCATTTCATGTTGCTCCAGCCCACTCAGCTGACAAAAATCCTATGATGGACTAGCATCCCATCCAGGTGGGGAATATCTACTCCATGAAAATTGGGAAACTGGTTCTTTGAGTCTATGTAATTCAGAAAGGATCTTTATCTTTTTCATTTATTTCATACCATGTATACTCACTTTCATGGCTTATGTTAATTTTGTATACAATGTATACTTTTTTTTTAAATCATTCCATTCTCTGTAAATCCCTTCACTTTATATCTATCTTTGTATTGACCCCTCATCCATTGTTCTAATTGTTAGAATGCCAGGCAAAATACTTAGCAGTATTTCGTCTGCCGTTACATTCTGAGTTCAAATTCCGCCGAGGTCGACTTTGCCTTTCATCCTTTTGGGGTCGATGAAATAAGTACCAGTTACATACAATGGGGTTGATATAATCAACTAGCCCCCTCCCCACAAATATCAGACCTTGTGTCTATAGTAGAAAGGATTATTATTATTAAGGTGGTGAGCTGGCAGAAACGTTAGCATGCCGGGCGAAATGCGTAGCTGTATTTCGTCTGCCGTTACGTTCTGAGTTCAAATTCAGCCGAGGTCGACTTTGCCTTTCATCCTTTCGGGGTCAATAAATTAAGTACCAGTTACGCACTGGGGTTGATGTAATCAACTTAATCCGTTTGTCCTTGTTTGCCCCCTCTGTATTTAGCCCCTTGTTGGTAGTAAAGAAATATATTATTATTATTATTATTATTATCATTATTATTATTATTATTATTATTATTATTATTATTATTATTATTATTATTTAAGATGTCGCACAGTATTGATATGCTGTTGATTAAGGATACTGTGTGTACTTGGGGTTTTTTACTGTCTGTCAAGTCACAATAAGGACCTCAAACAGACAGTACTTTACGCAATATGAATGCAGTTCCAAGTAATGCCAACTTTTGCAATATACCTAATTGCAGGGTATTTCTAAAGTTTCCAGATGTTTTTTCAGGTTGGGTGGTATTGAACCCAGTGCTCCAATGACAATAGGCACAACCTTTATGTTTGACTCTCATAGCAGCTACATCTTAGTGATCTCAATTCTCAGGTCTCCATATTTATCAGTCTTTTCTCTTTCTTCCATGATAATAAGTTTATCTCCTGGCACTGCCACGTCGATTATTAAGCACATTTGTTTGTCCCTCCTAAAGGTCACTATATCTGGCCATTGGTGCTCTAATATCTTTTCTGTCTGGAAGTCAAAATCCCAGAGGATTTTTGCCTTCCCCTTTTCATCCATTACCTTTTCCAGTGTATGTTTGTACCAAGCACCCGTTACCTCATATCCATACTTCCAGCATAGTAGCCAGTGAAGGTTTTGAGCTACCTTGCTGTGTCTGCTCTTGTACTCTTTCTCTGCAAGACTTTCACAAGCACTAACAATGTGAGTCACACTTTTGACCCTCTTCCCACACATTCTGCAGAGATTTATTGAACTTGTATGGTATATATCCCTTTTCATCATCATCAAGATCATCATCATCATCATCATCGTTTAACATTCGCTTTCCATGCTAGCATGGGTTGGACAATTTGACTAGGGACTGGCGAACCAGATGGCTGCACCATGCTCCAATCTTGATCTGGCAGAGTTTCTACAGCTGGATGCCCTCCCTAATGCCAACCACTCCGAGAGTGTAGTGGGTGCTTTTATGCGCCAACAGAATGAGGGCCAATCAGGCAGTACTGGCAATGGCCACGCTCAAATGGTGTTTTTTTACATGCCACCTACACAGGAGCCAGTCCAGCAGCACTGGCAATGACCTTGCTTGAATGTTTTTTCCCATGCCACCAGCACAAGTGCCAGTAAGGTGACACTGGTACTGAGTTAATATTCAATACCTGATCTTGGGCAGTGATGATTAGGCTTTCAGTATTGCTTTTTAGGTCACCCTTGCTGAGCCACCCCCATGATGCTTCCTGGGCTTTTAATTTGTTAGTTTCTCGGTGGAACTAACCATGTAATTCCATGTGGAGCAAGGTTTCTTCTCTCTCATTGGCTGTTCACAATCAGAATTCACGAGCACTCTCAAGTCCATTTTTGATAAATCCTTCTGCATTAGCAGCATACTGTAGCAGGTCTTGTTTGCTGTTTACCAAATATTCTGCCATGTTTCTTTTTCCACTGTTGATGCACTCCTGTATGCTAATCAGCCCACGACCACCTTTACCCTTCAGGATAGGTGCACTATAGTGGACTACAGCAACAGCCCATGTGTTGATGGCAGTCACAAGGATCCTTGAGTTGAGTTTTGATAATAATTATTATTTTTGTTATTTTGTGGCAAATAAATGAAATCATAATTATCATCATTATTATTATTATTATTATTATTATTATTATTATTGAGAGAGCAATGCATGCCATCAAAGTGACACTAGGGTAAAATATACGAAGCCCAGTATACCCATCATGACTACCTGTCGCATAAGTGTACACCAGGCACATGCATCACAACCATATGTGCACGACATGATGATCTCATATCAAGATAAACAGCACATGACCTTGCAGGTGGGGCCCAGTTAGAATTTTCTTCTGGTCGAGTAACCCATTCCACTCAAAAGGTACCTGAACAAGGGTTGTTTAAAGATGTTGAACAAAACACCTATGTTTCCAGAGGTGAATTATTCAAACCCTAAAGAATCCCTCTCAACACATGGCTATGATGCTCCCCCACTACTTCTGCTCATGATCAGAGATGCACATATCATCAGCCTCTAAGGGACATGCGCAACTGGTTAAGGTCAAACAACTGACAAGCAAATCTGTGGTATTGAGCAGAATATTTGCTATAGCCCATCTTTTATACCAAGACAAAACAATGTACATGATAACACTTCCAATCAGTTAAGATCAGAAGCCATGAGAACCACTGCCTGGTACTGCATCAGGGCATCTATTATTATTATGATTATTATTATTATTATTATTATTATTATTGCTATCATCATCATCATCATCATCATCATCATCATCATCATTAATATTATTATTACTATTACTATTATTATTATTTTGCCTATGTGGGTGTGTGATGTTGATGGTAAAGGCATAAGTAATTCATTCTCATGTAAATAACCACTTAGATATATCCATCCCACAAGAATGTTACCACTTAAATATTTTCATTAACAACAGGATTGGCTATTCTCATTCAAAGAATTTTGGTTTTATTTATCATTTGCTTTGTTTTTTTTTTCTTCTTTTTTTTTTACTTTGTATCTTTGTTTGACTTGATCCTATTACTACTAGTGGCTGGAGAGGAGAAAAAAAAGAGGAAAAAAAAGAATGGAAAATAAGGAGAAGGAAAGTGTTCACATTGTTCTTGTTGTTTGTTGAACACTGATTGAATATGCCTTTGATGAAGGACAATCTAGCCATGATCCTCACCATCTTTTATTCAGTTGTAGTGGGAATACAATCTTGGACTGCATAATTCAATGTGTCCTCTGATTTTTTTTTAATGGTGTGACTGGAGAGAGATTGACTACCATTTCTAGTACAACAAACTGCTCCTTTTTTTTTTAATTCATATTTCTCCTAGCAATACAAAAAAGGAAGGTTAGTGTGAAAGTGAAAGAAGTAAAAATATTATAAGTAATAAGTAATAAATTATAGAACTCAGGCATGGATGTGTGGTAAGAAGTTTGCTTTCCACTCACATGGTTCTGGGTTCAATCCCATTGTGTGGAACATTGGACAAGTGTCTTCTACTTTAGCCTTAAACTAACTAAAGCCTTGTGAGTGGATTTGGTTGATGGAACCTAAAAGAAGCCTGTCATATATATATATATATATATTTAATAATATTAGGGAGTAAATCCAAACTTACAGGGAAAAATTAGATTTAGGATTAAATCAAATTTCACAGTATAAATGATTTGCCTAATAGTGGTTTTATCTCTAATTTAATTTATATATATATATATATCATCATCATCATCATCATCGTTTAACGTCCGCTTTCCATGCTAGCATGGGTTGGATGGTTCAACTGGGGTCTGGCAAGCCCGAAGGCTGCACCAGGCCAGTCAGATCTGGCAGTGTTTCTACAGCTGGATGCCCTTCCTAACGCCAACCACTCCGAGAGTGTAGTGGGTGATTTTATGTGCCACCAACACACGTGCCAGACATGTACATACCTACAAATATATGTATATATGCATGCATATATGGGCACAGAACATAAAAAAACACAATGAGAAACGAAAACATAAAAACAAAAACATAGATAGATAGATAAATAGATAGATAGACAGACAGACAGACTAGCAGGCAGGCAGGCAGGCAGGTAGGCAGATATTCAGTTTAAGAAATGAATAAAATACACTGATCTACAGTGTACTAATGGATGATGGTAACATTTACAATTCAGGGAGATCACATTCCCTTCTTTCAAACTAAGGTTCAGATGTTGTCTGACCTGGTTCAATCCTCATCAATGGTTATGGTCTATTTCAGTTTTAATTTATTATCTATAAATATTTAATATTGAATATTGATCAGTAATTATAATTGGGAAGGAAAAAGTAGTATTGAATGAACCAGCCATAGTTTTATTGCTGGTACGTATTTAATCAATCCCCAGAGACAGATGAAAGACTGAGCCGATTCCAGCAGGATGTAATGATAACATTTAATCGTATGCATTTGCATACTTACCCCTCTGCAAAAGAATTTTATTTAATTCCTTTTGCAGGAAGGACTGCTTCGACCAGGTCGTGTTCTGCCCTTACCTTTGAAACACACATTGAGGCGAACCAGGGGCAGCTGATGAAGGGGAATTTTCCTTGTATTGTTTGTCCTGTACTCTGTTTTTCCGTTGTGTACACACAACACACACAACACACACCACACACACACACACACACACACACACACACATACACACACTCACACACATGCATATAGGTACAGCACGTACACATACATACACATATACACATATAGATATAACTATAAATATGAATATAAATGTGTGTGTGTGTGTATGTGTGTGTGTGTGTGAGTGGTGTGTGTGTGTGTGTGTGTGTGCATATAGACACACATAGAGAGTCTTTTCTTTCAGGTGCAGACTGACATCAAACGTCTTACCCACCAGCACCACCTCCATCACTACCACCACCACCACCAGAAACTCTTTCCCATTCAGAAATTTAGGGCTGCTACCATTAAAGTTGGCATGATGAAAGGTAGATTACAGAGACTGTAAGAAATGCTAGAATTGAGGAGTGTAGATGTATACTGCATACGAGTTGTGAGATGGAGGGGCACCTTCGCCAGATTCCTCGTAGACAAGGGACAAAATTACAAACTTTTTTGGAGTAGGTAACACCACGGGAATGGGTGAAGTTGACACAATTTTAGCAAAGCTTCTGAGCAACTCATTAAGTAAAGCAATTTCTAGAGTATTCAGTACAGGACTGTCAATATATAGGACTTGCAGAAATGGCCAGGCATGGTATGTGAGTAAAGAAATATTTTGCAGTGAAACTTAGATGTATCCTTATACCCCAAATCGATGAAATACTTGAAACTTGATATTTTTCATTCCTATTAAGCATGATAGAATAAGAGTTACAGCAAAGTATTTCATCAGTTATGTATGTATGTATGTATGTATGTATGTATGTATGTATGTATGTATGTATGTATGTATGTATGTATGTATGTATGTATGTATATAAGTATGTATGTATGTATGTATGTATGTGTGTATGTATATAATTATGAATGTTTGTATGTATGTACGTATGTATGTATGCATGTATGTATGCATGTATGTATGTATGTATGTATGTATGTATGTATGTATGTATGTATGTATGCATGCATGCATGCATGTATGTATGTATGTATGTATGTATATAAGTATGTATGTATGTATGTATGTATGCATGCATGCATGCATGTATGTATGTATGTATGTATGTATGTATGTATGTATGTATGTATGTAAGTATGTA
>NC_043000.1:17624893-17634893 GCF_006345805.1 Octopus sinensis | reverse complement strand
AGTTGCCAACAATATTCAATATTGTATGATCAATAATTTCTGTAGTTTTCTCATACAAAATTAGCTTTTACTGACATATAACCTTATGGCTTTCTTACTTTCATTAATGTCATTCTGACTTCTGTAATATATACAGTGTCTACACACATTTATACACACATAAGCATATATTCATTTAAAAATTACATCAGCATTAATTTAGTTGTTGTAGATAGCCTTAACATTGCAATTCTGTTGTTTTTAAATTTTTGCATATATACACAGGGGTATACAGTATGTATATAGATTATATGCAGCATTGTACTTGTAAATGTGCATGTACGTGTGTGTGTACATGTGGGTGTGTACATGTGTGTGTGTGCACAAATGTGTGTACATGTATATGTTCATCTTTGGCAAGTTCTAAAAAACAAGACTAGGCTCTTAAGAATTGTTGTTTTAATATATATATATATATACACACACTCATATATACATACATGCATACATATATATATATATACATGAATATATATATATATATATATATATACAACATATATAATATATACATATATATAGACACATAACATATGAGTATATATATCTATGTCTGTATATATATAGTGTGTGTGCTGAGTGTGTGTGTGTGGATGTAATATATATATACTATATATATAATATATATATATATATATATATAATATATATATATACATATATATAGACACATAATATGAGTATTATATCTATATGTCTGTATATATATGTGTGTGTGTGTATGTATATATGTGTGTATGTGTGTATGTGTATGTATATATGTGTGTGTATGTATGTGTGTATGTGTGTGTGTGTGTGTGTATAGTGAAAGAGAAAGAGAAGAGAAAAAACATTAAACACATGCACACACATATACATTCATATAAACATTCTTAAACTGAATTGTACGCACACACACATATTCTCACAAACTCCTAACACACAATACAAACTCGGTATCACTCAAACACACATGCACACACACACACACACACACACACACACACATTCATTCCCGTACATGTCCAAATGCCAATGAACACACCAAACATATACAAGCTTTTAAAAGAACACTCTAGAACACATGATCTCAAACTTTCTAATAATATACCACTGTGTGGAAACTAAAGGTTAAATAATACAGTCTATATGTGATGCAGTGTCCAGCTACATAGATGTTATACTTGCTAAACAGTACAGAGTATACCCAGATAAATTGTAAAGTCTCTATACATTATATAATACTCTTTTACTCTTTTACTTGTTTCAGTCATTTGACTGCGACCATGCTGGAGCACCGCCTTTTCGTCGAGCAAATTGACCCCCGGGACTTTGTAAGCCCAGTACTTAAAAACCAACTTAAAAAACAACTTAAAAACCAAGAGAAATAGATGGTCTTACAGCTGTTTCCAGGATATTTATTAATTATATCCTTTCATCGGAGATGGTGTGAGAGGATGGTTAAGTAATAGTTAATTTAGATAGGATACAAAATAGAGAGCGAGGTGGAGGAAAGAAAATAGAAAATGGAAAATATATATATATAATATATATATACTCTTTACTCTTTTACTCTTTTACTTGTTTCAGTCATTTGACTGCAGCCATGCTGGAACACCACCTTTTAGTCGAGCAAATCGACCCCGGGACTTATTCTTTGTAAGCCCAGTACTTATTCTATTGGTCTCTTTTGCCGAACCGCTAAGTGACGGGGATGTAAACACACCAGCATCGGTTGTCAAGCAATGCTAGGGGAACAAACACAGACACACAAGCACACACACATATATATATATATATATATATATATATATATATATACATATATGTGTGTGTGTGTGGCTGTGTGGTAAGTAGCTTGCTAACCAACCACATGGTTCCGGGTTCAGTCCCACTGCGTGGCATCTTGGGCAAGTGTCTTCTGCTATAGTCCCGGGATTTTTGTGAGTGGATTTGGTAGACGGAAACTGAAAGAAGCCTGTCGTCAATCATCATCATCATCATCATCGTAAACGATGATGATGATGATGATGATGATGATGACGACAGGCTTCTTTCAGTTTCCGTCTACCAAGTCCACTCACAAAAATCCCGGGACTATAGCAGAAGACACTTGCCCAAGATGCCACGCAGTGGGACTGAACCCGGAACCATGTGGTTGGTTAGCAAGCTACTTACCACACAGCCACACACACACACACACACTCATATATCAGCAGCAGCAGCATCATAATCATCATGCTCATCACCATTTCACGTCCGCTTTCCATGCTGGCATGGGTCAGAAGGTTTGACTGTAACTGGTAAGCTGGAGAGCTGCACCAGGTTCCAGTCTGTTTTGGGTTGGTTTCTAAGGTTGGATGTCCTTTCTAATGCCAACCACTCCACAGAATGTACTGGGTGTCTTGAAGCTGTCACCGGCATGGGTACCTTTTGCATGTCACTGGCACAGGTGTCTATTGTGTGTCACCAGCATGATATATGTATACATACATACATACATACATATATATATATATATATGTATATACATATATATATATATATATACTATATATATATGCATATATATATATATATATATATATATATATATATATATATACATATACATATATATATATATATATATATATATATAGGAAAAAGCAACAAGAATAGATCAATATACCGATATATTGATCCATTCTTGTTGCTTTTTCCTATTTGTAATCACCCCACTTTGACATATGGTAACACCATATAGATTCTGGTGCATCCTAGTTAAGGACCATATTCATGTGAATTCATTAGAACTCACTTGAATCTCAATTACTTAAACCGTATATATATATATATATATGGGGAGAATTCACAAAAAAAACAAAAGACGAAGACAGGTGGTGCAGACAACAAACAGATGTACTAGTATAATGCTTGGGAAGTGAAAAAGTCTTTAACATTTCGAGCCTAAACTCTTACACAGAAAGGAACACAGAAAGAATCAAGGAGAGAAAATAAAGAATGTGTAGTGGCTAAAACAGAATTAGAAAATGCACTGAGAGTAGTTAAAATATTTTTTATTAATATATTTAAAGCGTTAACCGGTTTCACAGTTTACACAGATTTTCAAAAAGTTCAAATAGAAATAGAAAGATGTGGTTTATGTCGCAGCTGTCTTGTAGAATAAAATAACTGTGTTTTATATATATATATATATATATATAAATAGATGTGTGTATTTTTCCCTTTGGAATAATATCAGTGATATCTTCGAAACATGTGTCGGAAGTAAAAGTATTTGAACTACACCTGCGTTAAACTCCATTTATTTATTTATATATATATATATACATATATAGGTGTTACGCTATATAGGTGTAGAGTGCAATATCTACATAATATAGTGTGCAGATATAAATAGGAGTGTACACCTAGACTGATAGAAATTCTCTTGCTCATCCACTGCTACACACCTCATACCTTGATGAGCCACCTGGATACCTCATCTCCATTATCTCTTTGCAACTCCTACTGATCATTTTCTCCCTCCCCCTACTGAATGTGAGTAAGCATGCAGCTTTTCTACAAGAATCTACTCTGTCTTCCACCCATCTACTTCTCTCATACTTTAACCCTTTATACCTTAGCATAAAGCTGAACCAACTCCTCTTTTGGGGTTTGTGGTCTTGCGAGACGCATAGTGTCCTCAATGGTGCTGGTAACACAAAAAAGCACCCAGTACATGCTGCAAAGTGGTTGGCATTAGGAAGGGCATCCAGCTGTAGAAATCATGTCAAAATAGACATTGGACCACAATACAGTTCTTGAGCCCATTGGATCGTGTCAAACCAGCCAACCTACACTCACATGGAACATGGATGTCAAATGATGATGATGATGATGATATAGTGTACAAATATACAAATGGTATAATATCTATATAGTATAGTGTAAATTTTTATAGATGGTAAAATATTGATGTCATATACTGTGGTGTAATGTATATAGTTTAACAGCTATATAGTGTATTGCATAAATATATAGACAGCTATAGATGGTTCGATATCTATGTAGCATAGTGTACAGCTATACAGGAATATAGAAGATGATAGTAATATCATTTAGTGTACAGATAGAGGAATAGTGTAGTGACCTATGTGCAATCAGGGGAAGTTTAGTCATTCACTTTTTCTTGGATCAGCTCAGATCACCTTCTGCAAATAACATTGTGAGTCAAACCAAGAACACATGTGGCCTTAACACTGTTTTCAACTCATTATCTTTCACAGTTGCAGTTTACAGAACAGAACTCTACAGCAGACTATTTCACCTTTAGTAACTAGTTCAGTTCTCATAAGGAAACGCGTGATAGCTAAAGAACAATAATTAATATTTGCTGGTATAGTTAAACACTAATGCCATTGCTTATTCTCTTTCTACAGACTCACTTTTATGAAGTGATATGAATACATATGCAGATGCACATGCATCTCATGTGCAGAGACCTACTTGTCTCTCATGCATATGTCATGCAGACATCATGCAAACCCAGCAGACCTACTTACCTCTTAAACATGCATACAAGATATGCTTCTTACTTCTTTATTACCCACAAGGGGCTAAACATAGAGGGGACAAACAAGGACAGACAAAGGGATTAAGTCGATTACATTGACTCCAGTGCATAACTGGTACTTAATTTATCGATCCTGTAAGGATGAAAGGCAAAGTCAACCCCGGTGGAATTTGAACTCAGAACGTAACGGCAGACGAAATACCTATTTCTTTACTACCCACAAGGGGCTAAACACAGAGAGGACAAATGGATTAAGTTGATTATATCGACCCCAGTGTGTAACTGGTACTTATTTAATCGACCCCGAAAGGATGAAAGGCAAAGTCGACCTTGGTGGAATTTGAACTCAGAACGTAACAGCAGACGAAATACGGCTACACATTTCACCCGGAGTACTAACGTTTCTGCCAGATTGCCGCCTTGTGATATGCTTCTATCAGTTTCTTTGCAGGTCTACCATCAGAAAATTCACACTTCTGAGTACATTTGCATCACTGTTCTAATTGTGATACCTTTTGCTTTTATATACTTTTCAATTGCTGTTTCTCTACAATCTGTAAGAATAGAAGCGGGCCTGTTTCATCACCAATAAACGAGTGAAAAAGGTTGTTCACTGTTTTTCACAAATTTATTGACACAATCAAAAAACAGTACCTTTCAGCCAGGCACTGATTATTTAAAGAGGAATTCAAAACTTTTACTCTCTTGTCCCAACAAAACACAAGAGAAACAAGCTGCTCACATCTCTTTAAACAAAACCAATTCAACTGGTCTTAATATAAGACATGCCTAAGTTGAATGAAATGTTAAATTGCTGTACCTTTTCCTGCCAATATACATATGATGATTTCAGCTATTTTTAAAACTGCCAACATTTTCTTTCAAACTTCCCATGTAGTACAGAAGGAAATTTAATTCCAGAACATATGTATGGTGCTTCTTCTACAGCACTTTATTACAATTAATGTTGTAATTAAAAACTGTTAATTTGTATGAATTACTGTACCATTTCAAACTGTAATTACAAACTTTTAGAAATGAACAAGTGATGTTTAAACACATTGAATTTAACATGCCACTTAATTCTTTTGATATTATCCTCCTTCAAAACAGCCCTTGGTTGCAGGATACAAATTTCATGTCTTAACCCTTTAGTGTTTGCATTATTCTACCAAAATCAATGCTTTTTTATCCAAATTGTTTTGAACTAATCATGCATTAATCTTGTAGCCATGAGATTTTGATGAGGTAGCTGTTAATTTTTAAAGCGATATTGTAGGGTTGGTGTGAGAGACCAGATCTGGCCAGTTTGAACATAAAACAGGCAGAATACTTTTGGCCGGATATAACCGGTTTGAATGCTAAAGGATTAAAGTGATCTAAATCAAAACCTTCCATCGAAATATCATGTCAGTTTATGTTCCAAACGCCAGCTCAATAATGACAAAATTATTTCACCAAAATTCTTCATTATTTTCTAAATTAATTAAGCAAAGTGTGTTTCAAAAGAGATATGATAACAAAAAGAGATTAAGCAGATAGAAATCTACATTTATGGCAGAATGTAAAAATTGAAACTCAAAAAATCTATTATATATATATAAATATATATATATAAATATATATAATATATAGGATAAATGTAAAAAAACACAAACTGGGACAAGAACGCAAAACATTTAGAAGACGATACAAAAAAACAGACGGGTCATTCGAAGCCTTCGATCTTCAGTCAAGAACCGGATCATCTTCGCAATTTCGGCTGATATATATATATACAATTATCTATTATATGAAATCCATTCTGTCTCTCTGTCTGTGTGTGTGTCTTCTAGGATCTCGGGCATCCTCCATCCGATTGCGCTCAAATTTGATATGTAGATACCGACAGTATCAGGGCGTGTATGAGTCTTGAAAAAATTACAAAAATCAATTCCAGGTGAGAATGCGATCGATAAAGCCGTGGGAACGTGCATTTGTACATGTAAGTACATCAGCTGTTGCCACTAGCTTTTCCATGCCCTTGAACATCCTGTAAAGTAAGTTAGCTCAAAATTAGTTACTTAGTTCCCTAGGTTGTTCCTTTTCATCAAAAATCGCCCCAAGTTGATTTCCTACATGTTTCATCGGATAAACTTATTATTGTCCCAGGTACGTTCTCATAAATTCATCATGCTTTTCCATCTAGATATACCTCCAGCTAACCCATTTGCATGCATCGTTTTTGTCCTGCTTTTCTTCCGTCAACCTGTACATAACCGCACCTTCCATTTTTTGTTCTTTTTGTACTGCTTAAAGGCACATTTTTTTCCTGCCAAGCTTACTGTTTAAACCATATTTGTGTTCTCCCAGCCAACAGCCTTATCATTACTCGTACTTTAAACTCTTCGGTTGCATATTTGTGTGAATAAAATCGTTTTTCTTTGGAATAAAAAAAGTCTATCTTTATTTCTTCTTTTGCTGGTGTCTCAAATTTAGGTTAAATCAGTGTTTCTCAAAGGGGAGGCCTATGGGACGGTTGGACAAGTTGTTTTGAGAAAATTTGGTTTAAATGTTTGACAACTCAGCACCGTCCATTGGACAGGGGGCGTTTTTCTATGTGCTTGTGCAGTGCCACATAAAAGCACCCAGCCATAGAAACCATGCCAAATCAGACTGGAGTCTGGTGCAGCCCCTTCAGCTTGCCAGCTCTGGTCAAACTGCCCAACCCATGCCAGCATGGACAAGAGACATTAAATAATGATGATGATGATGATGATGATGATGATGAACTCAAACAAATAATGATTTACTGAATGCATTAAAATACATATGTTTCAGATAATTGTACAGTAGATAAAAAGGGTATTTTATCTCGTATACAAAATTGTTACATATATAAATATATATATATATATATATATATATATACATGTATATGTGTGTGTATACATACATACATACATACATACATACATACATACATGCATACATATAGGGAGGATTCACAAAAAAAACAAAAGACAAAGACAGGTGGTGTAGACAACAAACAGATGTATTACTTTAACGCTCGGGGAGTGAAAAAGTCTTTAACATTTTGAGCCTACGCTCTTCCACAGAAAGGAACACAGAAAGAAACAAGGAGAGAAAATAAAGAATGTGTTGTGGCTAGTGATCTATCATGGCAAAAACGTACATATACATACACACACACACACACATATATATATATATATTCACACACACATGCATACACACACACACACACATATATATATATTCACACACAGATAGAGGGTGGGAGGGACTCACAGAGAGACAGATAAATAGTTGCAATGTAGAGTTATAAGCGCAATATCTATGTACTGTAGAGTACAAGTATATAGTACAATTTTTATGTGCTATAGTGTACATATATATATATATATATATAGGCGCAGGAGTGGCTGTGTGGTAAGTAGTTTGCTTACCAACCACATGGTTCCAGGTTCAGTCCCACTGCGTAGCACTTTGGGCAAGTGTCTTCTACTATAGCCTCGGGCCGACCAAAGCCTTGTGAGTGGATTTAGTAGATGGAAACTGAAAGAAGCCCGTCGTATGTATGTATATATATGTGTGTGTATGTTTGTGTGTCTGTGTTTGTCCCCCCAACATCGCTTGAAAGCCAATGCTGGTGTGTTTACATCCCCGTAACTTAGTGGTTCGGCAAAAGAGACCGATAGAATAAGTATTAGGCTTACTTACAAAGAATAAGTACTGGGGTCGAATTGCTCGACTAAAGGTGGTGCTCCAGCATGGCTGCAGTCAAATGATTGAAAGAAGTAAAAGAGTAAAAGAGTATATATATATCATCATCATCATCATCATCATTTAACGTCCGCTTTCCATGCTAGCATGGGTTGGACGGTTCAACTGGGGTCTGGGGAGCCCGAAGGCTGCACCAGGCCAGTCAGATCTGGCAGTGTTTCTACAGCTGGATGCCCTTCCTAACGCCAACCACTCCGAGAGTGTAGTGGGTGATTTTATGTGCCACACGACACAGGTGCCAGACGAGGCTGGCGAACGGCCACGCTCGGATGGTGTTTTTATGTGCCACCGACACAGGTGCCAGACGAGGCTGGCAGACGGCCATGCTCGGATGGTGTTTTTATGTGCCACCAACACAGGTGCCAGACGAGGCTGGCAGACGGCCACGCTCGATGGTGGTTTTTTATGTGCCACCGACACAGGTGCCAGACGAGGCTGGCAGACGGCCACGCTCGGACGGTGTTTGTTACGTGCCCACAGCACGGAGGCCAGTCGATGCGGTACTGGCTACGGTCCCGTGCGGATGGTTTTCTTATGTGCCACCGGCACTGGTACCACAAGGATACAAATTCCATTGATGTTCATCTATTTTGATTTGTTTTGACTTGATTCGATTGACTTTGATTTGATTTGCCTCAACAGGTCTTCACAAGTGTCACAAGCAGGAAGGTATGCACAGGCGGACTGACTACGTCCCAGGTAGGGGCCACGGGTTATGGCTTCACTAGTCTTGCCGGTCTTCTCACGCACAGCATACTTCCATAGGTCTCTCGGTCTCTAGTCATTTCCATGGTGAGACCTAACGTTCGAAGGTCGTGCTTCACCACCTCGTCTCAGGTTTTCCTGGGTCTACCTCTTCCACGGGTTCCCTCAACTGCTAGGGATTGGCACTTTCTCACGCACCTATCTTCATCCATTCTCGCCACATGACCATACCAGCGCAATCGTCTCTCTTGCACGCAACAACTGATGCTTCTTAGGTACAACATTTCTCTTAGGGAACTAACACTCTGTCGAGTAAGTACACTGACATTACACATCCATCGGAGCATACTGGCTTCATTCCTCATGAGCTTACGCATGTCCTCAGCAGTCATGGCCCATGTTTCACTGCCATGTATCATGGCAGTTCGAACACATGCATCATACAGTCTGCCCTTTACTCTGAGCGAGAGGCCTTTAGTCACCAGCAGAGGTAAGAGCTCCCTAAACTTTGCCCAGGCTATTCTTATTCTAGCAGTTACACTCTCAGCGCACCCACCCCCACTACTGACTTGGTCACCTAGATAACGGAAGCTATCAACTACTTCTAATTTTTCCCCCTGGAAAGTGACGGAAGTTGTTTTCTGCAGATTTTCGGAGGTCAATGCTCCCGAGCATCTGCCACATATAAAAACTATCTTCCCAGTTAGCCTACCTTTGACATTGCTGCACCTCTTATGTGTCCATAGCTTACACTGGGTACATCTTATAGAGTTTCTACCTACACCTTTTCTACAGATCGAGCAGGGCCATCTTCCTGAGGACATTTGTGGATTGCCTATATATATATATATATATTATATATATATATATAATAATATATAATATATATATATATATATATTATATATATATATATATTATATATATATATAT
>NC_043000.1:17604893-17617393 GCF_006345805.1 Octopus sinensis | reverse complement strand
AATCTCCCTGAAATATATATCTTATTGTCAGTTTAAATCAAAACTGGGAAATAGTATTGAATAATATCATTTTTCATTTCTTATGTCTGGAAATAAAGTGAGATGGAGACAGCTGGGATACCTTTAACTCTTTAGCGCTCAGATTTCTCTGTCAAATGTAATGCTTTATATCCTTTTTTTCTTTTTTTTTTTCTTTTTACTTGTTTCAGTCATTTGACTGTGGCCATGCTGGAGCACCGCCTTTAGTCGAGCAAATCGACCCCCGGGACTTATTCTTTTGTAAGCTCAGTACTTATTCAAATCGGTCTCTTTTGCCGAACCGCTAAGTGACGGGGACGTAAACACACCAGCATCGGTTGTCAAGCAATGCTAGGGGAGCAAACACAGACACACAAACACACACATACATACACATATATATACATATATACGACAGGCTTCTTTCAGTTTCCGTCTACTAAATCCACTCACAAGGCATTGGTCGGCCCGGGGCTAAAGCAGAAGACACTTGCCCAAGATGCCACGCAGTGGGACTGAACCTGGAACCATGTGGTTGGTTAGCAAGCTACTTACCACACAGCCACTCCTGCGCCTATATATTCATATTGTTTTAATAATGCATTATCTTGTAGGCTTGAGATTTTAACAACGTGGTTCTTTTATCTTTTATCTTTTGCCTGTTACAGTCATTTGGCTGCGGCCATGCTGTGGTACTACCTTGAGGGATTTTAGTCAAACAAATCGAACTTAGGACTTTCTTTCTTTCTAAGCCTAGTACTTGCTCTGTTGGTCTATTTTGCTGAACCATTAAGTTACAGGGATATAAAAACACAAGCACCAGTTGTGGTGGGGGACAAACAGAGACACCAAGACACACACACACATAGATATATACATGCATACATACATGTTATATGATGTAGAGACATGGAGGCTGAGAGAGGTGAAAAGGAGGCAACTAGATGCATTTGAGATGAGATGTTAGAGGGCTATGGTTGGTGTGACATGAATGGACAGGATGAGGAATGAGGAGGTGTGAAGGCGAGCATGAATGAGAGAAAAACTAACAACCAAAATGGGTAGATGAAGTTTGGCCACATGTGGTTTGGCCACATGGAGAGGATTGATGAAGGGCGGCTGGTAAGGAGGGCGATAAAAGCAGAAGTGGTAGGCAGCAAAACCAGAGGCAGATCTTGGTTTGTGTGGATGGATGGATGGATGGAGTGAGGAAAGCTTCGGTGGCTAGAGGTGATGGAATGAGAGAGGCAAGAGAGTTTATAAATTATAGGAAAGCTTGGATGAGTGAATTTGATGTTGCTCAAAGGGGTACGGAACCAGCATGATGCGGCAGGGGTAAACCAGCATGATGCTGTCAGGCCCCGCTGCTGATATTGGGGGTTGCATTCTATGCTTTGACCCAAGCATAGGACAGGGCTCACCTCTTTGAGCTGAGAAATGAATGGAATGCTTAATGTATGTCTTGTTGTGGCTACCTGCTACGAAAAAAAATGGGGAATAGGCCTGGGTATATGTATACATATATATATAAATGTGTGTGTGTGTGTATATGCAATGGGTTTCTTTCAGTTTCCATCTCTTAAATCCACTCACAAGGCTTTTGTTGGCCTAAGGCTATAGTAGAAGATACTTGCCCAAGGTGCCATGCAGTGGGACTGAACCTGGAACCATGTGGTTGGGAAGCAAACTTCTCACCACACAGTTACATCTGTTTATTTTTAGAATGACATTGTAGGATAGGTGTGAGAGATCAGATCTGGGTAGTTTGAACATAAAACATGTTTGGGCAGGATATAGTTGGTTTCAATCCTAGACCGGTGATTTTCAATGTGGGGCACATGCCTGACAAGACTGTTGTGGGGTGTAGGATCTAAATTTTTTCTGCTTTTTCTGTTTTTAGTTGAACAAGGAATTGTGAATATCTTTTTTTTCACAGCAAACTTACTACACATATCATCATCATCATCATTGTTCGACCGTGGTCGAGACAATGGAATTTACCATGCTACACCAGACTTCACGGTCCATCATGGCATTACGGAGGTCCTGTTGCTGGATGCCTGTATCCCTGGAGATTACATCAGGGTAGGAGAGTGTGCGCCCTCTGGTACTGCGAGTAGATGGCTTCCAGAGGAGAAGAGTAGAAATTACTTCTTTTTCAGCTCTACAACAATGTCCAGCAAACTGGACTCTCCTACCTTTCACAAGAGATGACACAGGTGCTAGTTTCCCATGTATTTGCATTTTGGTTGGATGGTGCTTCAACGAGAGATTTTGAGCTCTCATTGTTGACTGCCATGACACTGCATCCTTTAAGGCCCTCATGCTTTCCGAAATCCGCCAAAAATACACCTGATTATATATACACTTTAGATGCGTTGTAGTGCACCTGAGCACTGTACACAATTATTATTATTATATTATTATTATAAGGAGGCGAGTGTAGGTTCCATCCAACCGCCTCCATCCAACACATATACCTTTTTTCCAACTACTGGTGAGGCATACATTTTTTAGGAAAGTTATAGTGAGGCCTGAGGGGGAAATAGTTTGGGAAACATTATGCTAAAGGATTAATCATGGGTCTGCTTAAATGGGGCTAACCTAGAACAACAGCAACAACAACAACAACATCAGTAGAAGCAGCAACACTAACTATTATCTCCAGCTGTAAATGGTTGTTCTGAAGGTATTGATGATGTAGATATTGATGAAGTCAATTGGGATGATAATGCTGCTGCTGTTGATGATGATGATGATGATGATGGTAAGGAGGAGAAGGAGGCGAATTGTGTGGTGTTGGTAACAACTGGTGATGAAGGACATGGTAATAATGGTAATAATGATGAAAATGATGGTGTTCTGATTGTGCTATTTTCAGAAACAGTGTATATGTGTGGTGTGTGTGTGTGTGTGTGTGTGTGTGTGTTTGTGTGTGTGTTTGTGTGTATGTGTTTGTGCATGTGTGTATACACACATATATATATATACATGCGGTGGTGCCCCAGCATGGCCGTGGCCTTCGGGCTAAAACATTTTTAAGGATTAATGCATATATGTGTGTACGTATGTAAAAGTATATGTATGTGTGTATGTATATGTATATGTATGTATATATATATATATATATATATATATTATATATATATATTATATATATATTCATATATATATACATATGTATATGTATTTGTTTGTATGTGTGTTTGTGTGTGTGTGTATACACACATATATATACATACATATATATGTGTGTATGTATATATGTATATATATATATATATATATATATACATATATATATACATATGTATATGTATTTGTTTGTGTGTTTGTGTGTGTGTGTATACACACATATATATACATACATATATATGTGTGTATGTATGTATGTATGAATGTAAAAATATCTGTGTGTATGTATATATGTATATGTATGCGTGTATATACATATGTATATGTGTGTGTGTTTGTGTGTGTAGATATAAATTAAAAATAAATGACTATATATATGTAAATGAACAAATCATCATATTTTTTTTTGCAATGCAAATAAAATATAACAAGGAAACTGTCCCTAACTACTCGTCCGCCACTTCCATTACCACCAAAATAATTGTATTTCATTTATAGCTTAACTGTCTCGTATTTTAGATTGTACACCATTATATATTGATTCTTTCTATACAAGAAGTTTGCCAAAATCTTGAACAGGAAGGGATTTCACTAAATCAGATAGTCATTTGCTACTTGGTTTTTGTATTAAGCATTTATTTTTATAATTTTTTTTATATTTATTTCTTCAGCAATTAAATACAAGAATTAAGATTTCGTTTTCAAGCTACATTTAAAAAAAATATATTTCATGAAATTATAAATGTTGTTATTATTTTTTGATATCCTATTTAAACCTTTCTTGAATAGTTGAAAACTTGCTACAAGTTTCAATTAAAAGTTTTTTATTCGTTAATCATTCAGTGTTTTTTTTCTTTCTTTTTGTGCGTATATATACATATATATATAATTTTATCTATTTATTTTCTGCCAGATTTTCTATTCGGGTTAATTAGTAGGCAACATTGATTGAAGTTTCCTGATAAAGACGTGTGTAAATAAAAAATTAATCTGGTTTGTTTCTTACGATAGAAGCACTCTGGGAGGTCTCCGCTGAGTCTGTTGACTACTTAGTGCTAGGCAACTGTGTTAGGAGGGTTAAAGGTCATTTCATTGTTGATATTAGAAGGTCACACTGATAGGAAAGAAGGGAAAAAATGGAATATTATAATACAAACGTAGTAACTTGACATTCAGTATTTGTGTGCATAGATAACTCATGTACATGCAATTCCTTTTATTTTTTTTTTTTCACTTTTTTTCTTGATTAATAATTTAATATTATAGCTCTTCACGTGACAGTTATTTTTTTAAATTTATTTATTTTTGGAAAATGACCGTTAACAATCAGTTTTTTTTTACGCAGTTGAAAGATTACCGAGGAAGCGTCTGTCTGTCTTTTGCGCGACATGCTAGGAATAATAACCCAATCTCACTCAAATCATACTTTATTTACTTACAAAGGGCAAGGACAAAGAATACTGTACCCTAGATACATACACTGAGTAGATAAGAAGTGCAGACGCAATTGTTATAAATAGAGCGCCTTTGAGCATAAACCTGCTCAGTCAGAGCAGACAAAGATCTAAACTTCAAATATATATATATATATATATAAAACGACCTCAAAACCACAAGAGTAAACAAGAGAGACAGAAACAGGCAGAAACAAGGAAAATGCCCCTTGTATTTGAACATTATGCAAATATTCTTTTAAAAAACTTTTCTTTAAATTTTTCCAAAATTTAATTGTTTTCCATACTTACAGTTGAAAAAGTCTCAATGACTGAAACCGGTACTGAAATGTTTTTTATAAAATTATTTTAGCATTTTCTACCTTGACTTTTTTTTCCATATATATATATATATATATAACAGGAAGCTTTATGAAAATAAACAAAAGACGAAGGCAGGTGGAATACAAACAAACAATTGTATTAGTATGGCGCTCAGGAATATAAATAAAACAAGTCTTTTACGTTTCGAGCCTACGCTCTTCAACAGAAAGATACACAGAAAAGAAACACGGAGAGAAACAAGGAGAGAAAAAAAATGCGCGCAGAAGCTAGCAAATCAACATGGCGATTATATATATATATAAATATATATACACACACATGCTCATATATATATATATATATATATATATATATATGCACACACACACACACACACACACACACATATATATATATATATATATATACATATTGTGTGTGTGTGAACTTGATTTTGAGTATAACTATTTTCTTGTTGCAGATATATCATTTCTTCTGCCATGGGCCCTTAAATTACTGCCTAGAACCAGCAAAGGCGGCATGGGAGTTGATCAAAGGCTTCATCAACTACATTCATCCAAAAAAAGATTTTTCAGCTTGGCAGTAGATAAGCACATGTTTGAATACCAAGGACAAAGTGCTTGTATGGAGCAAATGGAAATGTAAGCATATAAACATGTGAGAACCTCTTGATGCGACTTTTCATGGGCAACAAAGCAGGCATTTTGAATGCGTAAAGCAACTGCAAACAGTTGAGGCAAGATCATCTCTGGACACACTGCCTCATAAAACAGCTTGCAGTTTTCAGGCATTATGCTATTTAAAAAATTTTTTTTATTTTACTTGTTTCAGTCATTTGACTGCGGCCATGCTGGAGCACCGCCTTTAGTCGAGCAAATCGACCCCGGGACTTATTCTTTGTAAGCCCAGTACTCATTCTATCGGTCTCTTTTTGCCGAGCCACTAAGTGACGGGGACGTAAACACACCAGCATCGGTTGTCAAGCAATGCTAGGGGGACAAACACAGACACACAAACATACACACGCATATATATATATATACTATATACGACAGGCTTCTTTCAGTTTCCATCTACCAAATCCACTCACAAGGCATTGGTCAGCCTGAGGCTATAGTAGAAGACACTTGCCCAAGATGCCACGCAAAGGAACCATGTGGTTGGTTAGCAAGCTACTTACCACACAGCCACTCCTGCGCCTGACGAGCGATTCAATTTTTCTCTAACTGCAGGTTGTTCTTCCTACCTACAAACAGTCTTTCACTCCTACTCAGTGAGATATTCCCAGTAACATCCATCCATCTATCTATCAATCTATCCATCCATACATCCATACATACATTCATCCATACATACACACATGCATGCATCCATACATCCATCCATAGGATCTTTTAAGAATCAACTATCATTAGACTTTCCTGCTGGATTCCCAAGCACGACCAACTGAGACTGTGGATACTATCCCACCATCTCATTCTTGGTCCACCCTTAAATCATACCCCAGTTGGCTCAGCTTGAAGAATCTGTCATGCAATTCGTTTCTGTGACATTCTAATCACATGTGTGTAGTACAAAAGTTGTGACTCTCTCAATACAAAACTAAATGTTGAAAATCTTAAGGTTATCTTTTGTGACATCATGAAACCTCTTCTTTAGAATTGTGCATCCATTTCCACCACTGGACTGGCTCCTGTGCTGGTGGTTCATAAAAAGCACCATTTGAGCATGGCCATTGCCAGTACCGCCTGACTGGCCTTCGTGCCGGTGACATGTAAAAGCACCCACTACACTCTCAGAGTGGTTGGCATTAGGAAGGGCATCAAGCTGTAGAAACTCTGCCAGATCAGATTGGAGTCTGGTGCAGCCATCTGGTTCGCCAGACCTCAGTCAAATCGTCCAACCCATGCTAGCATGGAAAGCAGGCGTTAAACAATGATGAGGATGATGATGATGATGATGATGATGATGATGGGGTTTTTTCTTTGTGTTAATTGTACTCTATTTTTTGTTGTTTAAAAAAATGTCCAGTTCCTTGGGTTTGTGTCTATGTTTTCGTTTCTCATGTGTTCGACGTCCTTTTGGTGTCCTGTACTCATAGATGCGTGTATATATACATGTAGAGGTAGGTACGTACATATATGTTTATATTATGCATATGTGATTTATTAATATATATATATATTATATATATATATATACACCTTAATAGTTATATAACTGTTTGTTTGTGATATATATTTTTGTCTTTGTCCAAGGACGTGTTTGGTTTGATTGTGTGTGTGTCTGTGTGTGTGTGTCTGTGTAATATATATGCATAATACAGAATCACTTGACCTTGTAAAAATAGCATCAAAATCTCATCCTACCACCTGGGGACTTAATAGTAACAACAACAACAACAAACAGACTGCAACATAAGATAGAAGGAGAAAAAGAAAGGGTAAAAACAATTTATTTCACAATAAATAGATAAATAAATGAATAACTAAGGCATCAGCAGAGATTGCAGCTTTGAAAGATAGTTCTGGCTTTGAATGTGTGTCTGCCTTAAAAGTGATACAGAGCAGAACAGGTCAAGTGTCTATTTATGAGGGTCAAATTGTTTTCGTTGCTGTTGTTGTCATTTGCATATGCAAGAAATCTGTTGTTAATAAGAAACTATTAGTAGTCCTTCCTCTGTATCAGCTGCAGGAAGTTTAATCTGAAGTCTGCTCTTTGTACAGTAATACAGTCATTACTATTAATCACTGAAATAATGGCCATGACTTACTAAGTTTTTGCTGGAACTGAACTATTATTGTCTGCTGCAAATGGAGAGTAGGATGCTGTCATTGTCTGTTTTGTATTTCAGAGATGAGTTGTTATCGCTATGAAAATTTTACTTGTATTAGTTTCCTGGGGTGCATTTTGAGATATGTCGTGTGGCAAGAAATTTACTTCCCAATAACATGGTTCCAGGTTCAGTCCCACTGCGTTGCACCTTGGGCAAGTGTCTTGCACTGTAGTCGCAGGCTGAGCAAAGTTTTGTGTGAGTAGATTTGGTAGATGGAATCTAAATGAAGTCTGTTGTAGCATGGAATTTTGTCAGTGAACAGGTCACGGTTTCAAGGTGACAAAAATATTTTGACAAATTAAATTTAAATGTTGAAGAGAATCTAACGTTTTTTTTGTGTCTTTTTAAATGGCTTATAAACACCTTCCATGCTGGAATTGTGTATATATATATATATATATGTCGTGCTTGAGAAGAAGACCCATCAAGCCAAGTAAAATCACAGTTGTGGCAGATACTGGTGTCACACATATGACACTCATGCCAGTGACACGTAAAAGCACCCATTACACTCTCTGAGTGGTTGGCATTAGAAAGGACATCCAGCCATAGAAACCATGCCAAATCAGACTGGAGTTTGGTGGAGCCTTCCATCTTGCCAGCCCTGGTCAAACCATCCAGCTCACGCCAGCATGGACAATGGACATTAAGTGATGATGATATATCTCCGTGTGTGTGTGTATCTGTGTGCCTCTCACCACCACTTGACAACTGGTGCTGTTGTTAATAAGCAGTTCAGCAACAAAGACTCATAGAATAAGTACCAAACTTTAAAAGATAATATGTTTCTTTATTGCCCACAAGGGGCTAAACACAGAGGGGACAAACAAGGACAGACAAACGGATTAAGTCGATTACATCGACCCCAGTGCGTAACTGGTACTTATTTAATCGACCTCGAAAGGATGAAAGGCAAAGTCGACCTCAGCGGAATTTGAACTCAGAACATAACGGCAGACGAAATACGGCTACGCATTTCATCCAGCGTGCTAATGATTCTGCCAGCTCGCCGCCTAATGGCACAGTTGGATTTCTTGAGGGTTAACAATTTGGATAAAATGATTGGACATGGTGAATAGTTTGGATTTGGCATTTAACGTGGTAAACACACAACACCAGAGTCTCAGAAAAGGAGAGATGAGTGAGTTGGACAGGCCTGAGCAGAGGTAACATGAGGTCAGCCAATTCTGAAGAGCAAAAGATACTGTAGCAACACTAAACGAGTTAGAGAAGAGGACATCTGTTACTCAATATATGAAGTGTGTTAGTAAGCAATTCCAAGGTTATCCATCAATTAGCTTTGTTTTTACCTTTTATCTTTAACTTGTTTCAGTCATTAGACTGCAGCCATGCTGGGGCACCACCTTGAAGGATTTATACATACATATATATATATATATATATATATATAATTATTATTTGAGGGAATATTAATCCTAATTTACAGGGAAAAAATTCAATTTAGAAATACTAAATCAAATTTCACACAATATAATATACATATATAAAAATTTGAAAAAAACCACCTTTTTTCAATTCAAAATGAACAATTAAATTACACCATCTATAAAATTACATATAATAGAAATATTTAAATTAAAATAACAATAAAATACCAATGATTAAGTAAATTGCAAAAAAATAATAAAAACGTATATAATTGGTAGAATAATGACACGTGTTTCATGGCTATATTCAAGAAATGATTATAGTAAAAAAATTAATAGTAGTAGTAAAATCACTTCGATATAAATATAGCCACTCATCAGGTTAAAAATAAACTAGAATAATAAAATAATTAATTAATATATATACTTTAATATATATATATATATATATATATATATATATATATATAAGATACTAAATATACATTAAGTGAAAACTAAAAACAATACTTAAATTATTCAATACTTTAAAATTAATTAATATACACAATGCTAGTACATGGAAAACAACGTTAAATGATGATATGATGATGATGATAATGATGATGATGATAATGATGATGATGATAATGATGATGATGATGATGATGATGATGATGATGATGATGATGAGGATGATGATGATGATGATGATACATATCTAAATATACATTTATATTCGTTCGTGGCTGTTGCCAGCCTCGCCTGGCCCCCGTGCCGGTGGCACATAAAAAGCACCATCCGATCGTGGCCGTTTGCCAGACTCGTCTGGCACCTGTGCCGGTGGCACGTAAAAAGCACCCACTACACTCATGGAGTGGTTGGCGTTAGGAAGGGCATCCAGCCGTAGAAACACTGCCAGATCAGACTGGGCCTGGTGCAGTCTTCTGGCTTCCCAGACCCCAGTTGAACTTCCAACCCATTCCAACATGGAAAGCAGACGCTAAACGATGATGATGATGATATTATATCATATATGTATACATAATACACGCACACACATATGCACGCGAGCGTACACAAACAATGTGAAAGAGAGTCATTTTACCAATTATGTATTTCTATATAATACCTTCTATACAGTTTCTGTTCACCAAATTACCTTCTCAAGGCATTGGTCAATATGAGGATATAGTAAAAAAATACTCTTGCCCAAGGTACCATGCAGTGAGATTGAACCCCAAATCACATGATTGGGAAGTGAACTTCTTAACCACACAGACATGCTTGCTAAAACCACCCTAGGACTACCCTAGACTAGGATTGTGTTAAACCTAAGACAGATTTGAACTTGGTATTTTATATTTCTAGTCACCAGGTTTCAACAGTCTAATCACTCAGCCACTGCTCAAAAATATTTAAGTTGACATGGAAAGTTGTCATTTTGTAAATAACAAAGATAGAGATGAGGTATTCATTAACACAATTAGACAGGTATTTGACGAGCTTACCTAATTTTTCATACAAACTATTTCATAGCAGCAATAGCAGGCTATGAAATTACATCTAAGCGGTCAATGTCCACTTTACAATTCCACATTCTATCCTCATAGGCATAAATAGGTGCCTCAGGGTGGCTGGTGCAGTTTAATGCAATAAATGACAGGGAGACTGTATAATTGATAACTATTTTACTGAATTGAGATGCCAACTTTAAATCCTACTCTCCTCCCATATTCAATGGTAGTAAGAACCTGTTGATGATTTATATGATTAAACATTTCATATATTCTACTTATCTCATATAAATAAATATTTCTTGATTAAACCTTAGACAGGAATTCTTCCTTCTGACTTTAGAAATTGTTGTTATTGGTGTTGTTTAATCCTAAGTTAATCTCAGATTCAGTCAGTCTATGATCAAAGCATTCCGGTCAATGACCATCTCATCTTACTTTCAAATGATAAATCTAAAATATCTTTACAAGTTATTTTAAGATGATAAAGTGTGTTTTGAAGGAAAGGCTGGATGAGATTTGACTGCTATTTCTAGCAGGTCGAACGACCACATACAACTTCTTAGTTACAGGTTTTCTTTTGTGAAAACATTTCTAAAGTGATAAAGTGACAGCTGAAAAAAATAAAAAAAAGAGCAGTATGGCCAGAATTCTCATACTGCACTTCAAAAGATAAAGCCTTTATGTCTGAATGTGCTGAATTCAGAAAAGCTTTATATATATATATATATATTATATATATATATATATATATATATATATCCTGCTTTTGACAACAGAACATGATCACACATAATCCATATCCAATATTCACTGTTGATTGCGGTTAATCTTTTGCTTAGCTTTAGTGTAATGTCCTTTATGTTCTATGTTTAATAAAAGCAGGATATGTGAATCATATGAATTCACATGAAAATCCAAATGCCCAGGTAGGTAATAATTTTGAAACCCGACCACCCCTTACAACTTGTGTCAAATGTTTTAAAGGTAAAACCCTAGGTAATTATCTCCCTTTGCCATTGGTCATCAATCTTTGGCTGTGCTGCCATCTTGTGGTCACCAAAACACCACGAAGGTAAATGATTGTCTCCCTGTAGCTCTGCCCTGTGGATTCCAAAAAGCCAGCAGGAATTTTCTAAAAGGCAAGCATTGGCCCGAAAATCTCTATCCTGGAGTTCAGAATGCCCCCTGGCACAAGTGAGTCTTTAAGGTTGTTTAAAGAGGATCCTTAAAGGTTCACAAGGGACTCACTTGATCCTTAAAGACTTGCCAGAGTCTTTAAGGACAAACTGGATAGCAGCATTTTTTTCCATGCCAGTGCCCCAGCATAGCCACAGACCTTGGCTGAAACTGATAAGAAAACAATAGAATTATATATATATATTCAGTCAGATCGTTTATTTATGATTAAGTTCGCTCTTAAAAAGTGTTTTTTTGAAAAGCATTAGCAATTCTAAAAAAATTTTTGATTGCTATTTTTCATATTTAAGAAGATATATCTGCCTGATGAAACCTCATTTACTTAAAACAATATCTTATTATTCTTGAAAAACCTGATTTTTATTGGTGCAGAAATAACTGTAATTTATTACATGTGTCATTTGTTTGTATAAAATAATAAAATTGAATTGAATTTATCATTTAGTTATTAAATTATTTAATTGTCCAATTTTTTGTTTTGGCTTCTATTTCTATTTCTAATTTATATATATATATATATATTCTTTTCTTTTTATTTGTTTCAGTCATTTGACTGCAGCCATGATGAAGCACCACCTTTAGTCAAACAAATCAACCCAAGGACTTATTCTTTGTAAGCCTAGTACTTATTCTATCAGTCTCTTTTGCT
>NC_043000.1:17587393-17602393 GCF_006345805.1 Octopus sinensis | reverse complement strand
ACACACAGAATTCTTGCTCTGACTATTATGCTTCCAAAAAGCCCCTTCCATTGCTAATTAGGTCACCTAGGTAACAGAAGCTATCAAGTATTTCTAGAGAACCTTTGGAGCTTTTGAAAGAATATATTTTAAGGGTGCTTTTACTGCTAACTATTCCTGCACATCTGCTGCAAACAAAGTCCTTCTCTGTCAGCTAGTCAGTGATTCCATTGCATCTCTACTGCATTAATAATTTACATCAAACACACAGATGCACACACACACATTATATGCATATGTCCATTTATACCTATATATTTATATATATATATATCATATATATGTCCATATTATGTGTGTATGTTTGAGTGAGATAAATCTATCTATCCATGTATGTATGTATATATATGTATGTATATATATATGTATGTATATATATATATATATATGTATGTTATATATGTATGTATATATATATGTATGTATATATATATATATATATATATATAATATATATATATATATATATATATTATATATATATATATATATATATATATTATATAATATATATATATATATATATATCTATATATATATATATATATATTTATATATATATATACATACATGGATAGATAGATAGATAGGTATATAAATGAAACAAAAACGCAATAGAAGGCATTAATACATTCGGACAGATCGACAACATAAAGGCGGACAAGAGAAACAACAATTAGAAGGACAGGCAAAAAACACAGGTCATTTTTGGCTTTCTTTCATCAGTCAAGTGCAAGAAGTCACGACCATTTCTGGCAGTTACGCTTGAGATGGTTCGATCTGGTTGCCCCCAAAAAAGTCTAAGCCAAGAGCATTAGACCCTTTTATATATATATACCGGGATTATGATTTCAATAGATGTATACACACACACACACATGTATATGTATACAATCATACATATTTCACAATAGGCACTCATGTATACAAATACATATATACTTATATCGACATGTATGTTATATGAATCATTTTACTATTTAAACTGCTTAGCCTATATTTCCATTTACAGGCTGAAAGCTATAACTGACCTTATCCAGTGGGCCATAAACTACCAGAACCAAGGCAACACCTAGTTCTGTGGGTTTTTCAACACAATCAATCATGAGTCGTGCCACTGTATAAGCCAGTATCATTGTCTTGCTAGTATAATAACATTCATTTATGTCTAAGATCAATGTAATGTATACTGCATGCGATATTATTGTAGTTGGTTCATAATTTTTTACTTAGCTTAAGTGTACTCTCCTTTATGTTTGTTTAATAATATTAGTTCATGAGAGTGATATCTTTGTTTAGTTGTTGGATAATACTGTTGGGTTATTGTTGTATTATCATTGGTGTGCTAGAGTGATATTGATATCATCTCCATATGATATCTCAGTTTGGTGTCTGCATAATATCATTGCGATATAAGAGGAATAATATAAAGTGTGCCAAACTGATATCATTGTTTTGTTTGATATACACTGTGCCAGTCATGATATATTATATATACTACACTAATGGTTCCCCAAGCGAGCGGTACTGCCCCAAACCCACCCCTGGCAATGGAAACTTCCAGGGGTCTGTTGAAGAAAAATGGGGTGATAATGAAGTAACCAAAACAGAGCAAAGGATGAAAAAATTACAAACAAAATAAAGGGCTAATTAGGTTAAGATCTATTTATGGAATACTGTTGTTTTGAATTTGCTGCAGAAAATTTCTATGTCTGTGATGGTGAGGTGGGGTGCACTAGGAATGTAGCCTTAGAACCAAGCAGGTGGCAGCCTGAAAAAATTTGAGAACCACTGTACTTTACTATAGAGGCTTTTTTGGCCTAGTGGTTAGCACATTTAGCACTTGGACATAATGTTGCAAATTCATTTCCTAGGCAAGGTTCTTCATTTCATGTTACTCCAGTCTACTCAGCTGTAAATGAGTACTAACCAGGTACCAGTGCTACACTTTGTCCCTTCAGCTGTCACATTCTAGATATACCACTAAATGAAGATTCAAGACACAAGAGAGAGTCTCTATATGCTAGTGACCACATAAAAAAACCGTAGCAATTAGCCAAAGCATAATACATATGGTGGAGGCACGTGGCTTAGTGGTTAAGGTGTTAGCATCATGATTGTAAGATTGTGGTTTTGATTCCTGGACCGGGCGATGCGTTGTGTTCTTCAGTAAAACACTTCATTTCACGTTGCTCCAGTCCACTCAGCTGGCAAAAATGAGTAATGCTGCGATGGACTGGCATCCCATCAAGCTGGAGAACACATACGCCATTGGAACTGGGAAACCGGGCCCATGGCCGTGGCTAGGTTTTAAAAGGGCGCATTTATTATTTTTATTTATAATACATATGACTAAGCCATGTTCACTCACAAGTGATGGCTGGCCATACTGTACTACATATTGGATTCAAATTTTGGCACAGGGCCAGCAATGCTTAAGGGTGGGAGTCAGTTGATTACATTGACCCCAGTGTTCAACTGGTACTTTCTTTATCAACCATAAAAATATGAAAGGCAAAGTCAACTTCAGTTAAGCATTTTGCCCTGTGTGTTAACGATTCTGCCTGCTCACCTCGCACCCCCACCTTGTAGTGTTATTTACTATTTATGTGTCCTTTTCAAGCCTAGCCAGGCTTATGGGCCCGGTTTCCTGGTTTCTATGGAGTATGTGTTCCTCCCAGCTGGAAAGGACACCAGTCCATCGCAGCGTTACTCAAGAAACAGGAAGAAAGAGTGAGAGAAAGTTGGGGTGAAAGAGTACAACAGGGGTCGCCACCACTCCCTGCCGGTGCCTCATGGAGCTTTAGATGTTTTTGCTCAATAAACACACACAACGCTCAGTCTGGGAATCGAAACCACGATCCTCCGACTGCAAGTCCGCTGCCCTAACCACTGGGCCATTGCTTCTCCACCCCTTTGTAGTGTACCACATATTAAACAGTGTTCAACTTCAGAGACTTGAAAATCGTGAAACACAGCTTACTTTCATTAATTTTCAATTTCATTCTAACAAAGACAATCACAAAGATTCCAGTCTATCATTAGAAGAGCCCAAGATTCTTTTCTTGCCATCAGTGTTGCATTATGTAAAGATACTGAAATGTGCATGATTCATCATCATCATCATCACCATCATCATCATCATCATCATCATCATCATCATCATCATCATCATCATCATCATCATCACCATCATCATCATCGTCGTCGTCGTCGTCATCATCATCATCGTCAGCATCATCGTCATTTAATGTCCACTTTTCCATGCTCACATGGGTCAGACAGAATTTGTTGAGGTGGATTTTCTACAGTCAGGTGCTCTTCTTGTTGCTAATGCTCATCCGTTTCCAAATAAAATAATATTTCTCCATGACCAGAAATGTTTACCCAGAAGAGTGAAAATGAAATGCATTTCTTGCAAGATGGTGACATTTGTTTACAACAATCACATGAAGTCAAAGCAAGGAGACAGTAACATACACATACGTACACACACATCTACATATATATATATATATAAACGCAAACACACACATGAATTTATACACACACAAACACACACACACATATATATATATACACACACTCACTTATATTCACATGCACATGCACATACATACACACACATGTGCATGAAGGTATTGAAAAGTTCCTGGTTTTAAGGGAATCACAAAAGGCCTGGTTGGAGGCCCAATCTTTTAAGTTCTTTTACAGGGCTTAGAAAAACTGAAGGACTGCTGCAGCAGGTGTGTGAATCTGAGTGGGGAATATGTTCGATAAAATCATAATTAACTGATCCACCTGTATTTTCTTTTATCAAAACCAGGAACTTTTCAGCATCCCTTTACAAACACACACACAACACACACACACACATATATATATATACACACACTCACTTATATTCACATGCACATGCACATACATACACACACATGTGCATGAAGGTATTGAAAAGTTCCTGGTTTTAAGGGAATCACAAAAGGCCTGGTTGGAGGCCCAATCTTTTAAGTTCTTTTACAGGGCTTAGAAAAACTGAAGGACTGCTGCAGCAGGTGTGTGAATCTGAGTGGGGAATATGTTCGATAAAATCATAATTAACTGATCCACCTGTATTTTCTTTTATCAAAACCAGGAACTTTTCAGCATCCCTTTACAAACACACACACACACACACACACAAACACATATATACACACATATGCATACACACATGTATGTATATACACACAATAGGCTTCTTTTAGCTTCTCTCAACCAAATCCACTAACAAGTCAAAAACCCTTGGTCAGCCCAAGACAATAGTAGAAGACACTTGCCCAAGATGCCATCCAGTGGGATTGAACCTAAGACCATGTGGTTGGGAAGCAAACTTCTTACTACACAGTCATGCTTTCACCCAACATAATTTCAGGAGGTGCTGGTGACACGTAAAAAGCACCAACCGATCATGGTTGTTGCCAGCCTCCCCTGGCACCTGTGCTGGTGGCACGTAAAAAGCATACACTACACTCACAGAGTGGTTAGCGTTGGGAAGGGCATCCAACTGTAGAAACACTGCCAGATCAGACCGGAGCCTGGTGCAGCCTCCTGGCTTCCCAGACCCCGGTCGAACCGTCCAACCCATGCCAGCATGGAAAGCGGACGTTAAACGATGATGATGTATCAGTACTCGAAATTTAAGTAGGTACCATTTACAGACAAACTTCACCTTTGTGCATGTAGGGGTCCACAATAACTGATAGGCATTCCATTACTTGCGGTGCTGGGCTGCAGTTCAGCCATAGGAAGAGAAATTTTAACATACTGCTAGAAAACCACTCCAGTGGATTCTCTCTTTAGCCATGACAGTAAGATGAAGCCTTTATGATGCCTCAATATCTTATTTCATCATGATCTTCCCTTAAGTTACAGGCAAGCAAACATAATAGATAACAGCTAAAGAATCCTTTAACAACATTATCATGCTACACTAGCAGTTTTTCCAATAACTTACTGTACACTTTACTATAATTCTTTCCCTATCAAGAATCTGACTGTCTGCTTTCTGTCTGTATGTATATATTTATCTTATATATAAGGCTGAAGTTGTCTGTGTGTGACAGGTTTGATAGCCTTCAACTAACACTATCTCCTCTGAGACCCTGCGATGCAAGTTGACCAAAACTGAGAGTATGATAGAAGAAGGCTTGCTCTTCATTCCGTAGAAGATAAAATTCAAATCGGACCATGTTAACACCAAAAATTATTTACATCAAAAAGGTGCTTTTTTTTAATGAAAATCCCTATTTTTTACGATTTTATATATGTGTGTATATATATATATATATATATATATATATATACACATAAATATATATATTGGGTGTATGTCTGTCTGTATGCCCCCTCTCCGCTACCACTTTTACATCCCCATTACTTAGCAGTATGAGACCAATACGATAAGTACTAGGGTCAATGAAATTAAGAATTGGGGGTTCACTCATTTGACTAAAAGTTCTTCAAGGCAGTGCCCCAAGTCAAATGACTGAAACAAATAAAAGATAAAAAATATAATATATATATATATATATATAAGTATGCTTATAGTGATGAATTATATGGTTATTAACGAGTTGTCTATTTTTGGCATATTTGGCATTAGAATTTTTTCTTCGGCCCTTGTTTATAAGTTGTTTATAATTTTAACCTTTAAAGGTATTTTTATCCTATATTAGATGTAAATTTAATAGTGTTCACTTCCAGACTCTCTCACTCTATGAGAGTTTTCAGTCTGATTGCACATGTCTTGAGGTGTACTGGAGAATTTCTATTTTGGATATATTTGGGGTACTTAATTGTGCTCATGACTTAGTGTTTGCTTCTTCCATGGGTATAAGTAAGTATTTCATTTATTTCTTACCGTATTTATCGCTGACGAGGATAAAATTCTTATGAATTAACTCTGAAATTGGAACTGATGTGATAATAACATAATTTTTTAAAATTTCTGTCGGCTTACTTCGAGACGCGTGCTTATAGTGATAAATTATATGGTTATTGATGATTTGTCTATTTTCAGCATATTTGGCATTAGAATTTTTTTATTTTGCCCTTGTTTATAAGTTGTTTATAAATTTAACCATTAAAGGTTTTTTTAATATGCTGGCCATTGATAAAATTTTTTCGAAAAATTTTATCCTATATTAGATGTATATATAAGTATTTATATATAAATATATATATATATATATATATATAAGCATGCATACTTATAGGAATATAAGTTTATATATTTGTATATATATATATATATATATGTAAATATTATATATACATGTATATATGTATATATATAACTACAGTGTATATATGACGTTGACCTAGCAGCTGCAAAAAATAAATGAATAAATTAATTAATTAAAGAAGAAAGAAAAGAAAAAGAAGAGTATTGCTCATCTGAATTTCCTGCCTAAGCCAAGAAGGTCAATTCTGGTAGAGACGTATTTGTTGCAGATTACTTTCAACTTCTATGATACAGATTCATGGAAATTCAAACACTTTAAATCTTTCCATACAGACTTCTATTAAGTAACATACTCTCATAAGTTTGTGCTCTGTTGGCCATTCACCTTGCTAGAAACAGAAACCAAATCTTTTACAAACCATACCTTACCTACTTGATATAAAAGGTACATTATGTAATGTTGTACTCTTATACACATTTAGAAGGATGGGCTTGTCATATCTGCAATGCCTCTGATCATGGGTTTGCACAATAAGAGTCGACCCGGAGCTTGAGCAAGCAACAACAACAACAATGACAACAGCAACAACAACAGTTTCTTAGTTGAGAAAAGTAATTTTATAACGATGTGGTATATGAGTGATCTCTAATATGGAGTTCAATGGTGCAAATAAGGTTGCAAGTAGTCATTACTTTAATTGCCTTTTCATGGTTAAGTGGTCCACATTACAGAAGTTATGCTGTAATATAAATATCTGTTCAAACAATCCAAAGAAGCCTCAGCAAGGCTACTCACCAGCTAAAAATAGCAGTCACAGCTACCTTAAATCACATTATACCATCTTATAACTGGGATGGATTATGTGGTTCTAGATACATTATGTCAGAAAAAAAAATTATGGCATTGACAAGATATCTTTGAACATAAGTCTGGTGGATTAGGGTGGACATAAGAGGCATGGATGTGTAATTAAAAAGTTTGCTTCCTCAACTTGGACCAGAATTTTCTACCATTGTTCCAAGTCTACCAAAGCCTTGCATGAAAAATTAAAAAAATGAAAAGAATGTTCATGAATGGTAGACTTAATCTATCACCAGTATTAACATTACCACCTGACCCTTGTGTACTTTTAGAAGAGTCCACTCAATTGCATGCATTTAGGCTAAGTTTCCTATCTAAATATAACCTCCTCGTTCCTCCCTTTCTCCCTTTCCATCACCAATTAGAAGCCCTGAGGAGAGTCATGTTTATTGCCCTTTCATTACAAAACAAAAAACAAACTTGATATGCTATATTTTACTTTACATACACAAATATACACACAAACACGCACACACTCAGATAGATAGATAGATATGAGGTGTATTCCAGAAGTTTTGAGGCCTTTTAGGAGAGAAAGTTATAATTGTCCTAGATTATTGTAATTTTAGTATATCATTACTATAGTGGAGGCGCAATGGCCCAGTGGTTAGGGCAGCAGACTCGTGGTCGGAGAATCGTGGTTTCGATTCCCAGACCAGGCGTTGTGCGTTTATTGAGTGAAAACACCTAAAGCTCCATGAGGCTCCGGCAGGGGGTGGTGGCAACCCCTGTTGTACTCTTTTGCCCCAACTTTCTCTCACTCTTTCTTCTTGTTTCTTGAGTAATGCTGCAACTGATTGGCGTCCCGTCCAGCTGGAGGGAACACATATGCCATAGAAACTGGGAAACCAGGCCCATGAGCCTGGCTAGGCTTGAAAAGGGCTCATAAATAAAAACAAAATAGTTCTAATAAGCTGACCTGACAACTTTTGTTATTCCAAATTGAAGTAGACAGCTGTAACAAAAACTTGAGCACACCCTACTAAACACTGCTTGTCACTGCTAACTAGTTTGCAGAATACAGTTGAGACATGAATACAATTTGGACGCTCACTATGCAACGAAGTTTTGTTTTAAACTGGGGCAAAAACACCATAGAAACTTATGAAACGTCTCTCCTGGAAAGTCTATGAACTTCTGGAATGCAGAAGTCGTTGTTGTTGCTTGCTCAAGCTCCAGATCAACTCTTATTGAGCAAACCCATGATCAAAGGCATTGCAGATATGACAAGCCCATCCTTTTAAATGTCTATAAGAGTACAACATTACCTAATGTACCTTTTATATCAGGTAGGTAAGGTATGGTTTGTAAAAGATTTGGTGTGTATATATTTACACACACACACACACACACTCACGTGTATGTGTGTGTGTGTTACATTAAATACATGAACACATTCAAATTGGAGGTGCAATGGCCCAGTGGTTAGGGCAGCGGACTCGCGGTCATACGATCGCGGTTTCGATTCCCAGACCGGGCGTTGTGAGTGTTTATTGAGCGAAAACACCTAAAAGCTCCACGAGGCTCCGGCAGGGGATGGTGGTGATCCCTGCTGTACTCTTTCACCGCAACTTTCTCTCACTCTTACTTCCTGTTTCTGTTGTACCTTGTATTTCAAAGGGCCGGCCTTGTCACTCTCTGTGTCACGCTAAATATCCCCGAGAACTACGTTAAGGGTACACGTGTCTATGGAGTGCTCAGCCACTTACACGTTAATTTCACGAGCAGGCTGTTCCGTTGATTCGGATCAACTGGAACCCTCGTCGTCGTAACTGACGGAGTGCTTCCACCACATTCAAATTCTAGTTTTTTATTTTAGATTTTTCATATATTCTCAAGTTATTTTTCACAATTAATTTGGAACAATAAAGTTCTTAAATTCATATTCATCATTTCCAGATATTTGCCGTCTCATTTTCAAGAATTGAATATATTTGGCATTTGTGCTGTTTCTTAGATTCTGGTTGAATTCATGTTGACTGTCCTGTCAAAGAATTTTTAATTGACAGCCATATGTATCAGCAAACACGTGTCAATTTTTTTTGTAGCAACCAAACTTTTAATCGATAAGTTTTAATGCCAGTTGTGACATGTTAATTTTTTGATGTGTGTGCTATTTACATGTCTTTTTTTGGTATTATATTGCTATATAAAATACCTTGTTGTATTGGGACTGAACCCAAAACCATGAGGTTCACAAGCAAACGTCTTGACCATACGACCATCCTTACTCCAAACATATATATGTGTGTGTATGTGGGTGTAAGTGTAATGTCTGTATAAAATTGTCTTTCACCCACCAAATCTCTGTTCTTAACATTATGCTCAATCCATTCTCCCCCAAACTGTTTCCCCTTCGAATTTTCTGTGAATCCACATTTTCTCTATAAACATTGACCATCAGAAGTTTACGCTGAATATGAATCAAATTAAACTGACCTTTGGGCAAGTATCTTCTACTATAGCCTCGGACCGACCAAAGCCTTGTGCGTGGATTTGGTAGACGGAAACTGAAAGAAACCCGTCGTATATATAAGTGTGTGTATGTGTGTGTGTGTGTGTGTGTGGTGTGTGTGTGTGTGTGTGTGTGTGTGTGTGTGTGTGTGTGTGTTTGTGTGTCTGTGTTTGTCCCCCCAACATCGCTTGATAACCAATGCTAGTGTGTTTGTGTCCCTGTCACTTAGCAGTTCGGCAAGAGCTTACAAAGAATAAGTCCTGGGGGGCGATTTGCTTGACTAAAGGTGGTGCTCCAGCATGGCCACAGTCAAATGACTGAAGCAAATGAAAGAATAAAAGAATAAGGAGGATCTTGAAGCATCATGGATGTCCCCAGTCTTTATATCAAATAAATTAGAATAAAATAAAACAATCTATAAATTTGTTTTAACCATCATTACTAAAGACCATGCTGAAGCACAGCCCTTTGTATAGAGGCTAATTTAAGATTACTTATTCAAGGTGTATGAAGGTATTGTGTTCATCAGTTGATGCTTGGGTCTTCTTCAGAGTTGTCCAGAATGTAGGCAATCATGAATCATGAAAGGCTAACAGTAGCTGCCTTAAATCACTTTGCCTTCACTTTCTGTGGGGAAGTTATGTCTCTAATCAGTACATAAAACTGTGCTTTGTTCATCGCTAAAGAGACTTTGACTCTTGTTTCTAGCAATGCTGGTGCTACCCTGCACCTCAGTCACTTTTAGTAATGGTGACTTTTTTCTTTTTTGGTTTTAAATTGCATCTAGCCACCTTAATCATTAAACATATATATATATATATTAATTAATTTTTTTCTATGTTTTGGTTTATGTTTTTCACTGTTTGATTTGCCTAATAGTGGTTTTATCTTTAATTTAATTTATATATATGTGTGTGTGTGTGTGTGTGTGTACGTACGTATGTATGTATGTATGTATGTATGTATGTATGTATGTAGTATGTATGTATGTATGTATGTATGTATGTATGTATGTATGCATATATATATATGTGTATATATATATATATATTATATATATATATATATATATATATATATATATATATATATATATATATTATTACTGTAGACATCATGTGGGCAGTCATCTAAAAGTTTTTGCTCTTCATGGTGCTGACATAAGTTCCTTGTCTTTCCTGATGAGATGGCGGCATAATGCACCCTTTATTCCTTCGGAATTAGGAATATGCAGCCTTCGAAACATGTGTCGAGAGTAAAGGAATTTTGTTAAAATCGTCGTTCGACTCCATTCTTTCATTTATATATATATATATGTTCCAGCTGAGTAGCTTGTCATTGCCAAGTCATTTTCGCAATAGAATGCCCTTGTTTCAATTACTTTTTATTTCAAGTCCAACCATATCTTCCCCGATGAATAAGTCTCTTTGATCAGGACAGATTTCTACATTATTTGGAGCAATTTATAACGTCCCAATAAAAGAAATTGTTTTTGTTTTTCCATTTGGTTCATAGATGTAAAGATTTTTTCTCACTTCCTACTCATCCAATGTAAAGATGACCATGTGTGAAGCAGGGCTCTTCAAGGTGTAAACCAGCAACTGAAAATGTTTGCCTTGCAATTCGTTGGTGGTCAAGGCAAAACTAAGATTCACTGGAAATTAAAGTCCTTTGCACTGAAATGGGACATCATCTCCTGAGTCTGAGCGCTTACCATCTAATTGATACATGCTATGCTCAAGTCTCTCCTGAGAACATGTGATGAAGGCATGTGTTTATGTATCAAGTCTATTCCTTCTCTGTTCAGGTGTCATCTGAGCTTGTTACTGATGCTTTGTTAGGGTCTTCCAATTCTGTTGCCTTAATAAAATTTCTTACACATATGCCTTGTGAGTGGATTTGGTAGGCAGAAACTGAAAGAAGCCTGTCGTATATATGTATATATATATATATATATTCTTTGTAAGCCCAGTACTTATTCTATCAGTCTCTTTTGCCGAACCGCTAAGTGACGGGGACGTAAACACACCAGCATCGGTTGTCAAGCAATGCTAGGGGGACAAACACAGACACACAAACACACACACATATATATATATATATATATACATACACATATATACGACAGGCTTCTTTCAGTTTCCGTCTACCAAATCCACTCACAAGGCATTGGTCGGCCCGGGGCTATAGCAGAAGACACTTGCCCAAGATGCCACGCAGTGGGTCTGAACCCGCAACCATGTGGTTGGTTAGCAAGCTACTTACCACACAGCCACTCCTGCGCCTATAACAGTTTATACATATGATAACAGTTTATACGCATGATAAAAGTTTATCACAAAATGAAAGTAAAAACATTATGACAAAGTTTTAAACAAAATGAAAGCAATCAGATGTCAAGAGAAAGAGTGGGGAGTAGCACACATGAGAAATATACAGAGAAAGAATGAGAGTGTGGTAAATATATACAGAGAGGGGAAAACCATAAAAATACAGAAAGAGACAGATAGAGAGATTGGAATGATATAGTAATTTAAGGATCTAAAAGTCGAGTTATTTCTCATAGCAAATTATATTTTTTTATCACTAATTAAAAATACATTCCTGCTGGGAAGTGGATTTCGAAAATCAAATCCGTTTTTCTCAAGGACACTCCATTTCAGAGCCTTTCAGTGATATAAACACATACACTCTCAACCATATAGTAGATACACACGCGCACACACACACACACACACACAACCACAACACCCACACACACACAAACACACAACACACACACACCACACACACACACACCACACACCACACAAACACACACCACACACCACACAACACAAGCATGCACACACACAAACACCACACACACACACAACACACACACACACCAAACACACACACACAACAAACACACACACACACACACCACACAACACACACACACCACAAACACACACACCACACACACACAAACACACACACAAACACACACACAAACACACACACACACACACAAACACACACACACAAACACACGCATGCACACACACAAACACACACACACACAAACACACACACACACACACACACACACACACACACACACACACGTATTTGTGTGTGTATATACATGTATGTATGCATTTGTGTGCTTGTGTTTGCATAGAGAGAGACAAACAGACAGGGGAGGGATATAAGGAGAGAGGAAGCCGAGGAGAGAGTATCACATTTTATTTTTCTTATGATAATGTGACTTGATACCCTGGTGCTCGTAGAGTGTGTATTGAAATAGAGGGATTTATTGACACATATTCTTACATGCTTGGATAAGTATATACACACTTATAATGAGACGTATAAATAGATACAAAGCAAAGCACAGCACACACAAGCTCACACATAATCACAGATGCATACATATAAACATAGTCACAGATATATATAGATACTCACATACACTCATAAATACATACATATATATATATATATATACACATTCACAAACGCACACACACACACACACACACAAAATATATCTCTTACATACTTTATACCCCATACCCTTAACCTTTATATACTTTGGTATTTTGTACCATTTTTGTTTTTCAAACTTCTTAGTTCAATAAAACAGACTTTGACATTCTTTTTCACACTTAAATGATCATATCCTGAAGAAAATATGCTACATTATTAATGTCATATTTGGTCAATATGCCGAGGCAGTTAACTCTTTTCTTAAATATTTATATCACGGTCTGCCTGTTGAATGTAAGGAGTATATCAGAGAAAGAGATTTGCTATTGTCTGAGTTCATGAACTGGTTTCATTTCTTTTTCTGTTTCTAAAACTCCTGCTTTACAAGATTATTACTTATGCATTAGGGAATATCTTCATAGTGGCTTGATTCCTTAAAAACAGCAATCAAATTTCTCTTAAATCACACCTAAACCATCTGCTTAAATCACACTCTATATCAAAATATCTTAGACTAACTACATTAGATAAAGTAAAATAATTCTTTTTGAAATACTGGATCTGGAAGCACATAAAACTATAAAAAGTGATTTTGAATTTTGGTGGGGTTAAACCAGTTACATCGACCCCAGTGTTTAACTGGTACTTAATCTATTGATCCCAAACAGATGAAAAGCAAAGTCAACCTCAGCAGAACTTGAACTCAAACCATGAAGATGGATGAAATACTGCAAAGCATTTTGCTAACATACAAACAATTCTGCCAGTTCACCAACTTACATAAAGCTATAAATAATGGTTTCAAATTTTGGCACAAGGCTAGCATTATCAGGGGAGGTGGGTAAGTCAATTACATCAACCCCAGTGCTCAACTGGTACTTATTTTATCGACCCTGAAAGGATGAAATGTAAAGTCGACTTCGGTGAAAAGTAAAGTCGACAAAGGAAGAAAAGTAAAGTCGACTTCGGTGGAATCTGAACTCAGAATGCAAAGATAGACTAAATGTTGCTAAGCATTTTGTCTGGCATGGCAAAATTCTGCAAGCCCACTGCCTTAAAGCTATAAATAATAGCATGTAAATATTAGGTTGCAAAACCCTTTGGGGCAAAAAAGTGGAAGGCTGCAATGGGAAGACTACCAATGATAGAGCACCAGTCATGTCAACAGGAAATGTGGGTTTCTGTCCTACAGCCAGTCTTTGACATTTTCTGTCCAAAAGGAATTTTTAGTCCAATATTTACACGCAATTATCTATAGCTTTATTTGCTTCAAGTTTCCCAGTCCCTAAAATAATTGTATGATGTAGTTTAACATACACAAAAGCTAAAAAAAAAAACACTAAGACAAAAGGACCATGGGTGAATGCTTTTGATCAAAGGTAAGCTCAATCACAGCCAATGTGGAGCTAAAGAAAACAACTGAGTGTACCAATGATCATAGGTACACACATTAGTTTATAATCTGAAGAGGTATGTCAGAGGGTTTGACGTAGTTTTTCATAAATGCTTTTTGTAAATATTTATGAATATACACACTTGACCTTTTGAATCTATTCACTGTTTCACAGAAAGAGGTTTTTATATAGTTGGAGACAAGAAACTGGTTTCAGTCTTACTTTGAAGTCAATTCATATGAAAAATATATGAATGTTACACAATCTCATTTTCCAATTTGGCATTATGTTACTAGAATACACCAAGCCAATGGGTGAACCACTATTTCATCACTCAACATTGTGCTATTTCAAAAAACATGATAATGTTGTCTGAATAAAAAATAGGATGGTCACAAAACAAATGTCATTGATCACAGATTATTCTGGCTGCCTTGGAACTAAACTGTTCAAGGTGGGTGCTGAAAAGTTCCTGGCTTGGGGTCAAAGAAAATACAGGAGGATCAGTTAATTATGATTTTATACAACATATATTCCCCTTTCAGATTCA
>NC_043000.1:17547393-17582393 GCF_006345805.1 Octopus sinensis | reverse complement strand
ATTTGAAATTTCACAGGAGATGTTTGCCCCCCCCCCCCCCTTTAAGCCCCGTAATTGCAATAGAAAGTGCCTTTTATGAAGCTCATCATCTCTCTCATAAAATTTTACATGAGAACACATACTTTGTTCTTATATATCTTCTATTCCCTTTCGTCCTATAGCTGTACAAACACACAGATGTTGAGCTTTATTATATAGAAGATATATCATCATCATCATCATCATTGTTTAACGTCCGTTTTCCGCGCTAGCACGGGTTGGACGGTTCGACCGGGGTCTGGGGAGCCAGGGGCTGCCCCAGGCTCCAGTCTGATCTGGCAGTGTTTCTACAGCTGGATGCCCTTCCTAACGCCAACCACTCCGCGAGTGTAGTGGGTGCTTTTTACGTGCCACCTGCACAGGTGCCAGAGGGGTCTGGCATCAGCCACGATCGGTTGGTGCCTTTTTATGTGCTACCGGCACAGAAGCCAGTCAAGGCGGTGCTGGCATCGGCCACATTTGGGTGGTGCTTTTTATGTGCCGCCGGTACAGAAGCCATTCGAGGCAGGGTTGGCATCGGTTACGTTCGGATGGAGCTTTTTATGTGCCACCGGCACAGAAGCCAGTGGAGGCTGCACCGGCAACGGCCACGTTCGGATGGTGCTTTTTATGTGTCACCAGCACAGGTATCACAACTACTGTTTCCATTGATATTTGGTTCGCTGTTCATGTACATGCACTTGACTCAACAGGTCTCCTCAAGATTTTGAGATGTTCCGGAATCCCACGATCGGTTGGTGCTTTTTATGTGCCACCGGCACAGAAGCCAGTCGAGGCGGTGCTGGCGTCAGCCACGCTCGGATGGTGCTTTTTATGTGCCACCGGCACAGAAGCCAATATATATATACGTATATATATACATATATGTATATATATATGACTGCTGAGGATATGCGTAAGCTCGCTAGAAATGAAGCCAGTATGCTCCGATGGATGTGTAAGCCGGTACTCACACTCGGCAGAGTGTAAGTACCTTGAGAGAAAAGCTGGACCTAAGAAGCATCATGTGTGGTGTGCAAGAGAGACGTTTGCGCTGGTATGGTCATGTGGCGAGAATGGATGAAGATAGTTGTGTGAAAAAGTGCCACACCCTAGCGTTGAGGGAACCTGTGGAAGAGGCAGACCCAGGAAAACCTGGGACGAGGTGGTGAGCACGACCTTCGAACTTTAGGTCTCACTGAGGAAATGACTAGAGACCGAGACCTCTGGAAGTGTGCTGTGCGCGAGAAGACCCGGCAGACAAGTGAGTCCATAACCCGTGGCCTTCTACATGGGATTGAGCCAGCCTACGTATGCATACCTTCCTTCTTGGGGACACCAAACTCTACTTGTAAGACGTGTTGAGGCAAGTGAGGATCAAGAATCGAAATCGATCAATGGAAATTGCGGATGTGGCTACCAGTGCTGGTGGCATGTCGAAACTCTGCTTTTGAAACCCGTTGAGGCAAGTGAGATCAGAATCGAATCGATCAATGGAAATCGATCAATGAAATCGATCAATGGAAATTGCAGATTGTTACCAGTGCCGGTGGCATGTAAGAGAACTTTCCGTTTCGCGACCGTTGCCAGCACCGCCCCGTTTCGTGTCCGTTGCCAGCCTCGCCTGGCCCTCGTGGCCGGTGGCACATAAAAAGCACCATCCGTTCGTGGCCCGTTTGCCAGCTCTGTCTGGCACCAGTGCGGGTGGCATGTAAAAAGCACCCACTACACTCACGGAGTGGTTGGCGTTAGGAAGGGCATCCAGCCGTAGAAACACTGGCCAGATTTGACTGGGCCTGATGAAGCCTTCTGGCTTCACAGACCCCAGTAGAACCGTCCAACCCATGCTAGCATGGAAAACGGACGCTAAACGATGATGATGATGATGATGATGAGGAATACATATATATATATATATATACACACACATATATACACATATATATACAAACATACATACATACACACATATATATACATGCATACATACATACATACATATGTGTGTGTGCATATTGGCAAGAGGATGGGCATCTGGCTGTAGAAAATCTACATTAACAAACTCTATCTGACCTATGCAAGTATTGAAAAGTGGACATGGGAAAGTGGATGTTAAAATGATGCTGCTGCTGCTGCTGCTGATGATGATGATGATGATGATGATGATGATGTGTGCTGTGTGTGTGTGTGAGCGTGTGTATACATATATAAACAGTGGAGGCACAATGGCCCAGTGGTTAGGGCAGCGGACTCTCGGTCATAGGATCGCGGTTTCGATTCCCAGACCGGGCGTTGTGAGTGTTTATTGAGCGAAAACACCTAAAGCTCCACGAGGCTCCGGCAGGGGATGGTGGTGATCCCTGCTGTACTCTTTCACCACAACTTTCTCTCACTCTTACTTCCTGTTTCTGTTGTACCTGTATTTCAAAGGGCCGGCCTTGTCACTCTCTGTGTCACGCTGAATATCCCCGAGAACTACGTTAAGGGTACACGTGTCTGTGAGTGCTCAGCCACTTACACGTTAATTTCACGAGCAAGCTGTTCCATTGATTCGGATCAACCGGAACCCTCATCGTCATAACCGACGGAGTGCTTCCACCACATATATACATATGTCACTAGACATGTTCAGTCAACCATATCAGCCTTAATTTGTCACTTGATAATAACACACAGATGCATCAGGGAACCTACAAAAATTTCTAAAACCAGTTATGTGACTATCCTCTCCCAGTGAAGTCCTATTCAAAACAAATAATAATTTGAGCCATGAACTCCTTATAGAAATAGGGCAAACTCCAAACACTAGTCAGAAGCAAGACAGTTGTAAGGTAAGCCATGTCTTTCTACTTCAACTTTTTGAAAATCAGTGTAAACTGTGAAACCGGTTAAATCTTTAAATATTCTTTTATTCTTTTATCCTTTTATTTGTTTCAGTCATTTGACTGCGGCCATGCTGGAGCACCACCTTTAGTTGAGCAAATCGACCCCAGGACTTATTCTTTGTAAGCCTAGTACTTATTCTATTGGTCTATCTTGCCGAACCACTAAGTGACGGGGACATAAACACACCAGCATTGGTTGTCAAGCAAACACAGACACACAAACGTATACATACACACACACACACACATACATATATACGACAGGCTTGTTTCAGTTTCCGTCTACCAAATCAACTCACAAGGCTTTGGTCGGCCCGAGGCTATAGTAGAAGACACTTGCCCAAGGTGCCACGCTCTGGGACTGAACCTGGAACAATGTGGTTGGTAAGCAAGCTACTTACCACACAGCCACTCCTGTGCCTATTCTCAGTGCATTTTCTACTTTTATTTTTCCTATATTTCTACCCATGTGGGATAAAATATCTTCATTTTAGATATATATATATAAGAATGCACACATATATATATGTATATAGCTTAGAGAAATACCACATTGAATTTTAGTTCCCACCTGTCTTTGTATGACATTGCTTGAGTGAAATTGGTGCCTGTTTACCTGTCTTGTAACTATGTCCTATAGCTCATCAGTGGTTTTGAGCATGTGAAGTCTATTAGAATAATAATACTTTACTTGAAAAACAAGTAAGAGTTGGCTACAGGAAAGACATCCAGTCTTAGAAAACTAGAATAATGTTTCAATAAATTTCAGTCAACCATGTCAGCATGATAAAAAATAATAGAGATGAGAATGATGATGACAACGGCGATGGTGGTGGTGGTGGTGGCAGTGGCTGTGGTACTGATGAAGATGGCAATGACAACAGAGGTGGCAGCAACAAATGTTTTGATGACGATGATGAGATGATGATGATGGTGCTGATGATGATGATGCTGATGATGATGATGATGATAATACATAAAAAAAAAAATTCTCGTTTAATCAGGCAATTATCATTTATTTTACTAATGGACTTTTGATAAAGTCCACATGTAAACATTTCTATCACAACATAACAAAATCTGAATTTGAAAATATTGTAATACTTTTCAAATTCAGATTTTAAAATGTTGTGATAAGATAGGCTTTATCAAAAGTCCATTAGAAAAATATATAAATGATAATCTCTGATGATTAGACAAGAATTATGATTTATCTAAGAAACAAAGATATCTCCGAGATAATTTGAACTCTTAATTTTGTCTTTGATTCTACATGATCAGTGTATCTGGTGTTGAGTTCTTTATTAATGTAAGGTTTTATCAATTCTTAGTTCTCACACACATACAGAGAGAGAGAGAGAGTTGCAGGTGTGGCTCTGTGGATATGAAGTTTAAATACCCAAACCACGTGGTTTCCTGTTCAGTCCCACTACAAGGTGCTATGAAGAAATAACTTTTACACTATTGATATGGGCTCAACAATACTTTATGAAGAGAAATTGGTAGAAAGAAGTTGTTTTTGAGTTCACTGAATAAACAGAGATCAATATAATAAATAACAGATTGGAATAAATATTGGGGTGGATATGATTAAAATAGCTCTTGAAAGCAATGCCCTAGCATGTTAAGTCCATTCACCAAAAATGGTGATAGAATATGTGAATGTGTGTTTGTGTGTGTGTGTGTGTGTGTGTGTGAAACTAATTTTGAACATCATGTACAACAATTAAAAGAAAGTAGAAAAAACAGAAATGGATAAGTCCGTTTAATAAGTCAATTATCCAGAGTCATTACAATTTCAGTGCTTATAAAAACTTGGTATCATCTGTCTAGAAAGTGCAGGGTTCACCATTCACCAAAAATGAAAAGAAGATAAGCCTTATAACAGCTTATATATATATATCATTTGTAGGAAACATAAATCCAGAGGAGAAGCACTCTCTAAGATGTAGCGCAGTGTACATTTCAATCACATAAACAAGCCTTCCCCATTAAGATACATATATATATATATATATACACACACATAGGCGCAGGAGTGGCTGTGTGGGAAGTAGCTTGCTAACCAACCACATGGTTCCGGGTTCAGTCCCACTGCGTGGCATCTTGGGCAAGTGTCTTCTGCTATAGCCCCGGGCCGACCAATGCCTTGTGAGTGGATTTGGTAGACGGAAACTGAAAGAAGCCTGTCGTATATATGTATATATATATATATATGTATGTGTGTGTGTTTGTGTGTCTGTGTTTGTCCCCCTAGCATTGCTTGACAACCGATGCTGGTGTGTTTACGTCCCCGTCACTTAGCGGTTCGGCAAAAGAGACCGATAGAATAAGTACTGGGCTTACAAAGAATAAGTTCCGGGGTCGATTTGCTCGACTAAAAGGCGGTGCTCCAGCATGGCCGCAGTCAAATGACTGAAACAAGTAAAAGAGTAAAGAGTAAAGAGTATATACACATATATATATTAAAAAAGGGACATTCATGAAATCCAGGCAAAAATATCACCACTTCATGCTTTATACATGCAGAGAGAGAGAGAGAGAGAGAGAGAGAGAAAATCATCCAGTTAATTCAAGAGTGTTCTGTACAAACTAAAAATCCTGGAAATGTACTGATTATAAGAATAGTTTATCTGTTTCAGAATATAAAATAAAACAATTGAAAGAATAAAGATGGCAGTATAAAGATACAGTGATCTTTTTTCCCCATTGATTGTTATTATAGATATATATTCTCTGGAAAATAGCATAATTTCTATAAATCAAGAACTTATTTTGTATAGTATTTAAAATATCCATATTTGTTTTTTGTTGTTCAATTATGTGCCAGTGGCCTCTATGAATTATTTATCTTAACTCAGAAAAATCATACAACCACCCATGCCAGCATAGAAAAGTGGATATAAAATTTTGTTGATGATGATGATGTATGTGTATATATACCTGTGTGTATGTATGAACACGTGCATATTTTTGTGTAAGTGTATAAAGTGTATATCTTTTATTGATGTACATTGGCAAAGATGAATCAGTGAGATAACAAAAAAAAAAAGAAAGAAAAATAAACCTTTTTAATATCAACCTACAAGTTCCTGCTAAAAGTGATTGAAATTAAAACCTTCCACCGAAATTTCATGTTAATTTATGTACAATCACCCGCTTAATAAAGACAAAGTTAGTTTACTAAATTCCTCATTATTTCAAGAATTGATTAAAATAATAAGTGTATCTCAACAGAAATATAGTAACAAAATTTTAGATGGAGAAAAATGTCATGAAGTATCTCTCTTTCTCAAGGATACAATGAGTTGCTCTTTCTGGGAATTGAATCCATGACCGAGCAATTGTGAGCCTAACGCCTAAACCATTACATCACAAGCCTTTGTCAGACTGAAAACACCACACCAAAAACATAAATATTCAAATGTTGGGCCTCATGGAGGCGATGAAAAGTAACCGAGACCTTTGCCAATATGCTGTGCTTCAGAGGACTTGTCAAGCCAAGTGAAGTTGTAGTCATGGCCTTTACCGGTTTTGCGTGTTGGGCCCAATAGGGCCAAGGGGTAAGGTGGTGAAGCGTGATCTTCAAATATTGGCTTCAGGTAGCTGATGACAAGTGACTGAAAAGACTTGTCAAGCTAAGTAAAATTGTAGTTGCAGCCATTGTCAATTTCATATAAATGGCACCTATGAAACCATAGTTATGACCGTTGCCAGTGCAATGCATATGGCACTCATACAAGTGGCACGCACGTAAAAGCACCCATTACACTCTTGGCGTGTTTGGTGTTAGGAAGGGCATCAAGCTGTAGAAACCAAGCCAAATCAGACAGGAATCTGGTGCAGCTCTCAGCTTATCACTTCCAGTCAAACTGTCTAACCTATGCCAGTATGGAAAACGGACGTTAAATGACAATGATGATGATGATGATCCATACGAGTGAATTTGGTAGACAGAAAATGTGTGGAAACCTGCTCTGTGTGTGTGTGTGTGTGTGTGTGTGTGTGTGTGTGTGTGTGTGTGTGTTGTGTGTGTGTGTGTGTGTGTGTGTGTGTGTGTGTGTGTGTGCGTGCGTGCGTGTGCATGCATGCGTGTGGTGGGGGGTGCGTGTGTGTACACAAGTCTTTGTTTGTCCACAACCACTGCTTGACAACTGGTGTTGGCTTGTTTAAATCCTGGTAACTTAGAGACTCAGTTTAAGTGACCAACAGAATAAGGACCAAACTTCAAAAAAATAAGTACTGAGATCAACTTGTTCGATGCTCCAGCATGACCACAGTCCAGTAACTGAAAGAAATGAAAGAAATACATACACACCTAAGCATACACACACACACACATACACACACACACACACACACACACCACACACACACACAAAAGAGTGCTTATCAAACTACATACATACAAGTCATAGTAATCCTGAATTGATTTAACAAGCTGTCTTTGCAGGAAGTTCTTCTGAGTTGCAAAGATAACACTTTGCCCTTTTGTCTCCTCTGATTTGCTTTACCACCTGAAAATGAAATACACATCTTGAATTAATCCTTAAAACACTTGGATTCCTTGTAAGGTAGCAATATAGAAGTGTGTGCACTGACTTATTTATTGTTTGATAAAACTGTTTTCAAATATCCCTCATAAACATATATGTATATAAAGATATATATATATGTATATATATATAGATATGTGTGTGTGTATATATATATATACATATATGTATATCTATATATATATATATATACTAGCAGTATCGCCTGGCGTTGCTCGGGTTTGTTTCGACCTGCTGGAATTGGAATTTTTGAAAAGTAAAAATTTTGCATTATGTAGCTTGTTATTCTCTTTAAGTGAACATTTTTCTGGTTGAAATACACCGAAAAGTGGCGACACAGCAGTGAAAAAATCGTAAAAAAATAGGGATTTTCATAGAAAAAAGCACCTTTTTGATGTAAATAATTTTTGGTGTTAACATGGTCCGATTTGAATTTTATCTTCTACGGAATGAAGAGCAAGCCTTCTTCTATCATACTCTCAATTTTGGCCAACTTGCACCGCAGAGTCTCAGAGGAGATAGTGTTCGTTGAAGGCTACCAAACCTGGCGCACACAGACAACTTCAGCTTTATATAGAGAGAGATAACACACACACACATTAATACACATACATACACACACACACACATGTATGCATGTATGGATGTATGTATGTATATATGTACATGAACCCAGGACCATGTGTTTGGAACGTAGTTTGTTACCACACAGCCACATCTGCCCCTATGTATGTGTGTGTGTGTGTGTGCGTATGTGTGTATGGGTAGATATATTATGCATGTATATATGTGTATATATATGTGTACATATTACATGTACATCTATATATATATACATCTACACATAAAATACAAAATACAAAGTTATATCTTGATATCGCTAGTGATAACGATACTCAAAATATATAACAGACTGGAATTATAGGCCCGTCTCTTGCAATTTCGATCAATTGGATCTTGTCCCCCCTCTTGTATAGAAGTGTACGGCTGCAGCAAAATTCATTTTTAGACTTTCTTCTATCGAAGGCATTTTAACAAAAATGCATCAGTAAAGACGGTGAAAATTTTGTCAATTTTCCTAAACAGGGACACAATTCAATTTTTAAACAATAACCAAAGCCCCTTCTCCGAAAGGAGGAGGGTTACAGTTTACAATTATTTAACAAATGCAACACAATAATAATTTTAAATTCAAATCCAATAGTGTATTTATGTCATAAGGAAAATTACTAACTTGAACCCGGACATATATATATACCGCTCTGGATCATAATGTAAGCGTTATTAATAATATTATGAATGATAATAATAGTAACATTAATGGTATTGACAACGATAATGATGCTAACTTTAATAACACTTTAGAAATTATTATGAAGTAATATAATGTACTATTGACTATGTATATTTGCATCTAGGTACTAATTTGTGTATGTTTATTATCACAATATTAAGTCGAAAAACTGAAACATTGAATGTGGAACACATATATATGTTTACTAATTTATATTATTTATTTATATCATTATGTATATGTATATTTTTATATGTATAGGAGTGTGAGTATATGCACTCATATGTATATGTATATGTTGTATTATGGGTATGCACCCACACCCATGTGGGTATATATGTAGACTGATTTATATTACATAATCTCCGAAGAGGTCTTATGATATTTTTGTAAATGTCTCATTTATATCTATATATTGACCAACCATAAAGGGCTAATATTGGTAAAATGAGACATACTTATCTACATGGCCGAAACAGCTGTAAGATGTAACCTATACTTATATTTATATTTACTTATATTTATATTCTCTTTTATATATATTCTACTTATTATACAACATTACTCTTTTATGTACACTTTTTTATGTACATTCCTTTATGTACACTGATTTGTTCTGCTTTTTATATTTAACCCTACAGTCTCTTATGTGGTGGTTTAATAAAGTATGTGATTGAGTATTATCTGGTAATTGATATTTGATTTAGATTTATTTCTCCATTTTCTTATCTTGTATTAGTAATTTGTGGTAAATCATTTTACCTTGCCCATATAATACAGTAAATGAATTGATTGCATCGCAATCATTAACATTTATGTATTAACTTTGTTGGGTACGTCACTAGCAGTATATTGGATATATGTTATCCCATGGAGGGTTGCATTTACAACCCCTATCTCAATTTGTATATATATATATATATATATATATATATATAATTCTACATGGGAAACCATTAATCCAGATGTTTTCTTTTTCTCTCTCCATTTTTTTCTTTCTCCGTTTCCTTTCCCTGCTCCTTTCTGTCAATGAGCATATGCTCAAAACATTAAAGACTTTTCCATTTTTCTTGAGCATCAAATAATACACCTTTTTTTTTATTGTTCCCTCAAGTATATATATATTAGGTCATCAAGTATGAACTCTGTAGAAAAGACAAAAATGTTTGCTAATGTTTTATAAACACAAGGAAGAGTTTTATTCATCAAAGTATGCACCTGTATTTTCAATACACTTTTGCTATTTAAGCAGTAGCTTGTCCAGCTTGGAACTGTAAAAGCCTGGCAATCTAGAGTCAATAAAATCTTGGAAGGTCTGTTTTACAGCATCATTGGAATTAAATTTTTTCCTATAAAAAAGTTATCCAAATTCTGGAAAAAGTCAATGGGGAAAAGATCAGGTGAGTATGGTGGATGATGGAGAACTTCCAACTCCCACTCCTGTAGTTTTGCCAATGTCATTTCTGCAATGTGTGGTCTGATATTGTCTTGCAATAAAATAGGAGTGGATCTGTTGACTAATCTAGGCTGTCTTTTTGTAAGTTTCTACATCATTTGGTCCAGTTTGTTGCAATATACTTCAGCAGTGATTGATGAGCCAGGTTTAATGAAATCATAATGGATCACACCTGCACCAGACCACCAAACACACACCATCAACTTCCCTTGAAGAATTTTGCTTTTGGGACTGTGTTTTGGTGGCTGATCATTGTCCAACCATTGTGCTGAACATTTACGGTTGTTGTATTGGATCTATTTCTTATCACATGTTACAATTCGATTCAAAAATGATTAATTTTTGTGACAAGAAAGTAGCATAATGCAGGCTTCCGAACATTGCTGTTTCTGATTTCATTGAGTTCATGTAGAACCCACTTAGCCAACTTTTTCATGTTACCAATTTGAACTAGGTGAGTCAATATTGTTTGCTTGTTAACACCAAATAACAACGATAATTCATAGGTACTTTGAGATGGATCTGACTTGACAGTGGCTTTCAGTTTGTCATTATCCGCCTTTATTTTTGGTTGACTGCATTGCTCATTTGTGAGATCAAAGTCACCAGAACGAAATTTTGCAAACCAATTTGATACTGTCTGCTGTGTAATAACATTAGAATGAAATACTCCATTAATATTCTGAGCTGTCTGTGATGCTGTATTTCCAAGAAAGAACTCATATTTCAAAACTGTATGAATTTCCGACTTATCCATCTCTAAACAAAAATAGCAAAAAGCGATTTATAAATACTTTATAAAGCACAAAAAGAGTTAGAATAAAGAAATAGATGTGTCAACTTTCTAACAAAAAATAAAGATTGTTAAAATATAATAATGGCGCAAAATGAGCAGCTCTCAAATTTTACCATATACCTTACTACAAATTTCATACTTGATAACCTAATATATATATATATATATTGTGGTTGCATGGCCTAATGGTGAAAAGTACTGCACTCACAATCACAAGATCATGGTTTCAATTACCGGATTAGATGATGTGTGTTCTTGAGCAAAACACTTCATTTCACATTGTTCTGAATCCCATCAAAATCTGATGTGAAGTGTACTGTGCACCTAGATAGACAATGTCAATTTTCTGGAGAGAGTGAACTAATATACAGCACAAATATTTGATCACTAGAAACAAATCCTCTGTGCAGGTTTGTCCTGCAATAAGTTGCTGACCTCTCATTTGTCATGTATTACTTCTAGAAGAGTTTATATATTTTTTACACTTCCGTTGGTGACTTATAATTATAATTTTCAAATTAGTCGTGTCCGTTGTGATTTAGTGAAGCCCAATTTCTCAATATTGTTGTTGAGACAGTTAGTTACTGTTATATCACCAGTGATGATATGTGATGTGATGTGTGTGAGTATGTGTGTGGGTGTGTGTGTGTGTGTGTGTGTGTGTGTGGTGTGTGTGTGTGTGTGTGATGTGTGTGTGTGTGTGTGTGTGTGTGTGTAACAATATATCACAGTGCCGAATATAACTGTATAACAATAAGCAATATAACAAGAGCTGGTTATCTTCTTATAACCGTTTGCACAATAACAATCCAATACTCCAATGCAGAATCAATAACGAGACTAACGCTCTCAGAGTTCGACCTCAACTCTCTACCAACTCATCTGTTTACAAGACTCATCCAGTCCACTGACCATCACATGTGGGTGTGTCGGTTCACTCCACAACAGTTACCCAACCGAGAACTTCAATGATCTCAGATATAAATCTAAGGTTATTCTGGGTATAGTATTTGCAAACTCCTCATTAGTTCACTACTGGTGTTGACATTCTTTTATTGTTATTATCAGAGAGCAAAATCAGGCCAGTAAGTGGCATTGGTACTTGGAACGTATCATACAACCATTCCATTGGTTCCTCCAACTTCTTTAGTTCACTTGGTCCCTGTCTTTCTTTTGTATGCATTTTCTACTTTTTAACCAATACATCATTTTACCTATGCATTTGGTAATTACACCATCTTCCCAACTCTGCTTTCCATTCTTGTATGCCCTCATAAACACCTTTTTACCAACTTTAAAGAATCTTGCTATGTCTTTCCTGGCACGTTTTCTTTTCTTGCCAGGTAGCAGTTTATCAAATATTAGCTCTGCTGGTGATCCAGCAGGTGTATTTGGATTTGGTGTCACACGGTACACTCTTAAAAATTGTTGTAGAGCTACCTCATCCATGACTTCCTTATTCAATTTTCCAAGGCTCTTTTGAAGGTATCAACAAAGTGTTCTCCTTGTCCATTAGATCTGGGATGGTACCGTGCTGTAGTTATATGTCAGAAGGTTTTCTTGGGAATACATAATTACTGTATCATTCATGCTCTGTTGCCACCACTTTTCTCAAGATTAAGTGTGTTTTCATCTCATCATCCCAATCTTAACATTCCTTCTCGAAGATTTTCTCATACCTTCAGTAGTATGCTTCAAAGGTAACTCCTTCGTCAGGTTCATATTTGAACTCTGTTATGGAGTTCGCGACATAGTCTATTAAGAACACTTTTTCCGACTATCCTGACAACTGCTTCTGTTGTTGTTCTTGCAGTTGTATCTGCTGTTGTTGTTGTTCTCTCAATTATTGTTGTTTTTGTTTTTGCAACTCAAGCAAACCTACCAACAAATTTTCCATACTTCTACAATTTTTCATAAAATTCATACATCAACTTTGCAAGTTTCCTAACTCCTCTTCAAGTTTCTTGATTCCTTGTGAGTTGTTTAAATCCTCGTCATCACTGTTATAATCCTTAAAACATTGGACTGTTATAACGCCCACTTTGGTATACAGTATACTTAGTAAAACCAGTAAGACACAACTATCTCTCAACACCTACAATCTACTTTGGTACTTTATGTACTTCTCTCTACTTATAGTAACTAGGTTATTCTATTCATCATATGGGAGGGGTGTACCATTATTACTAATTCCCTGCAACATTTGTGTAATTGATTTGTAATCTCCTCATCAATAGTTCCAGAGATATCATCTTTCTGTATTTTTCTTCCCAAATTGATATAAATGACCAGCTTTTTAGTGTCCTGAACAACAGTATAAGATTGGTTGCATTTTTAATTTGGTTGCTTTTTTCCTTGTCATATAACCAGAAATGCACACCTGAACTTGGGAAATTTTATTTTAAAGTCTGTGGGCCAATAAGTATTCAATTGATTTTGATACTTTTCATACTTTCAGTTAATGAGGTCCAATTGCTTTTTGATATTATTAATATTTGGCTCAAACAACTTCGGGTCTTCTGTAAAGAGCTGAGGTTTTCTACTAGGTTCTGAGTCTCCAATTCTATAAAGACTATGATTTATGAGCAGGCATGGTAATGGCTTTAACAACAGGACAAAGAGCAGAACTGACAAGATATCTTAATGCAGAGTGCTTTTTGATAATGTAATTTGCCAGATGTAGTTTCGTTTATCACCACCTCTGAGAAGTAAAGTGGTATACCAAGTCTTCTTAGATATTCAATAGCTGCTAGTAGTGATTGTGGCTTTAGCTTCGATGGTTCACCCATTACTTAATGTACTGTATTTATTCATGTATAGTGCACACATTTTTAACTGATTTTTAACCCTAAAAATTGTGGGTACAAATTGTTCTCAAGAACTAAATCTTACCTATTTTTCTGTAGCCATATTCAGGATGGTGATGATGTGTAGCTCATGGTTAAGATAAGAGTGGCCTAGTGGTTAAGGTGTCGGGTTAAAAATCCTTAAGTTGTGGGTTTGATTCTCAAAATTGACAATGCACTTATGTCCTTGAACAAGGCACATCCCTTCACATTGATTCAGTATAAAAGAGGACCGGTGGCATCTTAGGGTTAACCTTGTGATAGATTGTGCTGTTTAGTGGAGCATCCTATATTCTGAGCTTAAACGGCTTGAAAACACAGATAAGGTCAGCTTCATGAGCCTGTAGGTTCAGAGCAGACTGTATCCGGAATGGCATAGATCATATCTATTGTTCAAGTTAACTGATGTGTAATGAAGAGTTTAAATTACGATAATAATATCACATTTTTCTATGATAATGATAATGATAATACATTAAATATTCATTACATTTCATAAGTGTGTCCCTGTAAGATAATATCCCTCAAGGTTGTTTATTATCCTATAAACACAATGAACTGGATTCAGATATAAAATGTAACAATGAGATGGAAACAGCAAAATGACAAACTTTACTTAGTTTATTACATTGCTATGTATTACAGATTATGTGTATAAGCTGCTTCAAGAGCATACGCTTCTCAAAATTTTGTTTTAATAACCCATTGCAATAGATTATAATGTTTTATATATGCTATATTATCATTATCATTATCATCATTTAACATGTTTTATGGTGGTGGTGGTGGTGATGATGATGGCATTGCATATATATAAAACATTATAATCTATTGCTGTACAATATATTTATCATAAAATATGTTGAAATCATTTTCTATATAATTTATTAAAAAAAATATTTCCTTTTATTTTATTAAATGATCTTAAGTTATTTTGCCAAACTGCTAAGTTTGCAAGAATAAACAAACCCACACCAGTTGTCAAGTGGCAGGTGAGGGACAAACACACATAGCTTATATACGTATATACAACAAACAGGCTTCCAAACAGTTTCTGTCTACCAAATTCTCTAACATCATCATCATCATCATCATCGTTTAACGTCCGTTTTCCGCGCTAGCACGGGTTGGACAGTTCGACCGGGGTCTGGGAAGCCAGGGGCTGCTCCAGGCTCCAGTCTGATCTGGCAGAGTTTCTACGGCTGGATGCCCTTCCTAACGCCAACCACTCCACGAGTGTAGTGGGTGCTTTTTACGTGCCACCTGCACAGGTGCCAGGTGGGGTCAGTTTTATTTTTTAATAGAAAATTTTTGCCAGATCCTTAATATTTGTTTCTCAAACATTTAATCCAAAGGTTCATCATCATCATTTAACATCCGTTGTCCGTGCTGTCATGGGTTGGGCAGTTTGACTAGAGCTAGCAAGCTGGAAGGATGCACCAGACTCCAGTCTGATTTGGCATGGTTTCTACGGCTGCATGCCCTTCCTAATGCCAACCACTCTGAGAGTGTAACGGGTGCTTTTATATGCCACTGGCACGAGTGCTATTTGCATGATCCCAATATCTGCCATGACTGTGCTTTTACTTGGCTTAATGGGTCTTCTCCTTAAGCACAATATAATGCCAAAGGTCTCAGTCATTTGTCATTGCCTCCATGAAAAAAATAATCTAGAATAAAAATGGAATTATAAACAAACTCCACACTTGACTCTTTGTTCTAATGTGACAACACAAACCAAAAAGAATACATAAATGATTTTAAGTAGGTTATTATTAAGGAGCATCGAGAAGGGGGAAAGCTAGGAGAACTGTTACCTTGCTGAGCAAAATGCTTAGTGGCGTTTTGTCTATCTTTACATTCTAAGTTAAAATTCTGCTGAGCTTAACTTTGCCTTTCATCCTTTTGGGGTCAATAAAATATGTCAGTTGAGTACTGGGGTCGATGTAAATGACTGACCTCTCCCTAAAATTCATGGTCTTATACCAAAATTTGAAACCAATCAAGGTAGCAAACTGGCAGAATCATTAACATGCCAGGCAAAATGTTTAATGGTATTTTATCTATCTTTACATTCTGAGTTCAAATTCTGCTGAGGTTGACTTTTCTTTCATCCTTTTGGGGTCAATAAAATAAGTACCAGTTGAGTACTGGGGACAGTTTAATCCACTTATCCCTACTCTTGAAATTGCAGGCCTTGTTCCAAAATTTGAAACCATTTTTATAGAGCACTGTTTTCATTTCTCAACATCATCATTAAAAGCATTTAGTTCACTTATGAAGCTACCATTATTGAAAGTAAGACATTTCTTCCTTAAAAAAAAACTATTATGAAAAGTAAACAGTTGTGCAATTATTTATTTGGAAATTATTGGAAGAGAAATTCCTGAATGAAGATGTTCATTTGTCCTGCAACAAAAATGAAACCAAATCCTACACAACCAAAAATATAATAGTAGTTGTAATGATATATAATGCGGAATCACCAAAATTTGAAACTTAGAAATCTGGAAACCATTTTGAGAAAAATTAAGACATTTAAAAAATGCTTAAATATTAGATGGTGGTACATGTTTCATCTATCTTTTATCTTTCATCTTTGAATTGTTTCCACCATTAGACTGCAGACATGCTGGGGAACCATCTTGAAGAATTAATCGACCCCAATACTTATTTTTTTGTTCCTGGTACTTATTCCACCAACCTCTTTTGCCAAACTGCTAAGTTGCACAGAAGTAAAAACACCAACACCGGTTGTCAAGTAGTGGTAGGGGATAAACACAGATGCAAACGCAAACACACACACACACAGACATGCACGTATGCACATACACACACACATGCACGTATGCACATACACACACACACATGTATATATATATATATATATATATATATATATATATATATATTATATATATATATATATATATATACACAACAGACTTCTTTCAGTTTCTGTCTACCAAATCAACTTACAAGGCTTTGGTTAGTCCAAAGCTATAGTCGAAGACACTTGCCCAGGGTGCCACATAGTGGAACTGAACCCTCAACCATGTGGTTGAGAAGCAAACTTTTTGCATTATTCTAAATCTTTTTACTCATTCACTTTGGTAACACAGGAAAGCCAAATTATTTTTTAAGATTTCCTGTAATTACTTGTTTCATTTTTTAATTGAACTGTTTTTTCTCCAATGAAAAATCAGTGCATAATATACATGACATATTTTTCCTGTCATTTTATTGCACAAAAATAGTGGTGCGCATTATGCATGTGTGTGTATTATATATGAATAAATATAGTATGGATTTGTGTATATATTTGTGTAGGCGTAGGAGTAGCTGTGTGGTAAGTAGCTTCCTTATGAACCACATGGTTCCGGGTTCAGTTCCACTGCGTGGCATCTTGGGCAAGTGTCTTCTGCTATAGCCTTGGGCCGACCAAAACCTTGTGAGTGGATTTGGTAGAAAGAAGCTCATTGTATATATGTATATATATATATGCATGTGTGTGTATATGTTTGTGCGTCTGTGTTTGTTCCCCAACATCGCTTGACAACCGATGCTGGTGTGTTTACGTCCCCATAACTTAGTGGTTCGGCAAAAGAGACCGATAGAATAAGTACTTGGCTTACAAAAAGAATAAGTCCCTGGGGTCTATGTGCTCCAGCATGGCCACAGCCAAATGACTGAGACAAGTAATAGAGTAAAAGAGAGAGAGTATATGTAGGTATGCATACAGATATGTATGTATGCATGCTTGCATGTATGCATACAGATATGTATGTATGCATGCTTGCATGTATTTATGTTTTTCTATAATATGTATCTAAGATTTTCTTTAATATGTATCTAAGATTTTCTTGGTAGAATTCAAGCTAGTCATAAACAAAATGACAAAGACTTCTTGTTTGAAGCTAGGCAGTTCCAGGAAATTATATGTGAATATATTCATATATGCAAGTATATACATGAATAAACTTACTCTCACGTAATAGACATACATATCTCCTTAGTACAAAAGTGTGGATGTATGTGATTACTCATCATATATTCTTTTACTCTTTTACTTGTTTCAGTCATTTGACTGCGGCCATGCTGGAGCACCGCCTTTAATCGAGCAACTCGACCCCAGGACTTATTCTTTTTATAAGCCCAGTACTTATTCTATCGGTCTCTTTTGCCGAACCGCTAAGTAACGGGGACATAAACACACCAGTATCGGTTGTCAAACAATGCTACGGGGACAAATACAGACACACAAACACACACACGCACATATATATATATATATATATATATATATATATACATATACGACGGGCTTCTTTCAGTTTCCGTCTACCAAAGCCACTCACAAGGCTTTGGTCGGCCCGAGGCTATAGTAGAAGACACTTGCCCAAGGTGCCACGCAGTGGGACTGAACCCGGAACCATGTGGTTGGTAAACAAGCTACCTACCACACAGCCACTCCTGCGCCTATGTGTGCATGTGTTTGATTACTCTTTATGTATGTGTATTTGTCAAATGTACACATGTGATTGTATACATATGTCAATGTCAGAAACTTAGAATGTTTTCACAGATCTTCATTGTACCCACTAAATTGGCTTCAGAGTTTGCAAATTAAATTGCTTTGTTCTTTTTTGGAAAGCTCTAACATTTCCAATCTTTTATGACCAACTCATACTGCATAACCCAGTACACCTATGATAACAGGTACAAATGAATATCTAAAACCCAGATACAAAAGTAGTAAGTACTTCCTTAGTTTACCATATCCTGTGGATATTACAGAAAGTACTGTAAATCCTTGAGTATAATCCGCATTTTTCCCCTAAAATTTAAAGGTCAAAATCCCTAGAACATACTATACACGAGGTTAAAAATGAAAATTATTTTCTTAGCAATGTCCGAGACTCTATTTGCTGTCCAGCAATGTTTATTCAGATGCATTTTGTGGTGTCGGCGCGAAAATACCTTAAGCTAAGCCTGAAAGCAATGAAGTCATAAGAGAATCATCCATAACTTGCAGTAAGCAACATTTATTAAACGTTAATACTGTTATTTCTTTATTTTCTGCAAACAAATGCACGAAAAAGCTACACATTTGCATTATGTTATATATACAATAATAATAAAGGGTGTTACCGTATACATTTTTACAAACCAAGGACGTTATATAGACCTCCTTGACTGAAGTTAGAGAAGGGGTACATATTATACACAAGGTTTAAGTTTTTCAGAGGTACAGCCCCACAAAATTCCCCTGCGTATTATACTCAAGGGCGGACTATACTTGAGGGTTTATGGTAGTTTTAGCAACAATGCCATATCTTATAAGAAGATAATACTCAGTGAATATTTTTGGACAGTTGCTAATCATGTGATTGTTTATCTACCATGTTGATATGATACACTCAACATTTTTCGTTATAACATGTTTTATCGCAACATTTCAATTGCGAGATTAGGAGGTATCTTTATCTCTCTTATTAATTAGGTATTTAGTAGCTATTTCCTGTTTCTGATTATCAAAGGCATATCATTCAAGGTAGGGTGTGTTGTATCTACCACAGGTCTAAGATAGGTTACACTTCCTGTCACTGTTGTTGGTGTCCTCTCAAATGCAGAACATGTACCCACACATATCACTCTCTTGATATGATGAGAATTTCTCCCCTAAGTTTCTGTTAAGTAAATAGGTTAGACAACTCACATATTTGCAACATTTGCAATTATAGATACAGCAGAGAGGGAGACAGGCTATCAAAAAAACAGACCAATAGTCTTTCCTCAAATGACTACTAAATATCAAGTGGAGGCGCAATGGCCCAGTGGTTAGGGCAGCAGACTTGCGGTCGGAGGATCGCGGTTTCGATTCCCAGACCGGGCGTTGTGAGTGTTTATTGAGCAAAAACACCTAAAGCTCCACAAGGCTCCGGCAGGGGGTGGTGGTGATCCCTGCTGTACTCTTTCTTCCTGTTTCTGTTGTACCTGTATTTCAAAGGGCCGGCCTTGTCACTCTCTGTGTCACGCTGAATATCCCCGAGAACTACGTTAAGGGTATACGTGTCTGTGGAGTGCTCAGCCACTTACACGTTAATTTCACGAGCAGGCTGTTCCGTTGGTTGGATCAACCGGAACCCTCATCGTCGTAACCAACGGAGTGCTTCCACACTAAATATCAACACTTATCCTAACCAAACTCTTACCCTACAGAAGCTGGTTTCTAACTAACAAAAAAAAAATAAACAGAGCTTCATTGCTGAAATTTGGACAACAAAAATGACAAGTGGTATAGGTTGATCTGTAAAATAGTCTTACCTAATTTAACTGCTTCACTTACAGATTGTGCGTCATCTGGAAGAAATTTTGCAGGAAATGCTTCGTCAATAGTCCTTGCTTTAATATGTATGTATTCAATAACAGGATGAAGGTGTGTGGCTAAGTGGTTAGGGTATTTATTTCATGACTGTAAGGTCATGAGTTCAATTCCTGGTGACACATTGTGTCCTTGAACAAGACACTTTATTTCACATTGCTGCAGTCCACTCAGCTGGCAAAAATGAGTAGTACTTGCATTTCAAAGAGTCAACTTTGTCACACTCTGTGTCATGCTGAATCTCCTTGAGAACTACGTTAAGGGTACACATGTCTGTAGAGTGCTCAGCCCATTAATTTCATGAGCAGGTTGTTCTGTTGATCGGATCAACTGGAACTGTCATTGTCATAACCAATGGAGTGCCATTCAATTACAATTCAATTACATTCAATATTGCTTATGTTTATTCCAAGGCAGTCTTATCTCTGAAAAGCATTATATATTGTTTTTTTCGAGTGTGGCCGTTACCAGTACTGCCAGACTGGCCCTCGTGTCGGTGGCACTTTAAAAGCAGCCACTACACTCTCGGAGTGGTTGGCGTTAGGAAGGGCATCCAGCAGTAGAAACTCTGCCAGATCAGATTGGAGCCTGGCACAGCTATCTGGTTCACCAGTCCCCAGTCAAATCGTCCAACCCATGCTAGCATGGAAAGCGGACGTTAAACGATGATGATCATCATTATCATGATCATGATGTAATAGGAAGTTGTACCATGATGGCATTTTGGGGGACAGCTACTGATGATGTGTAATACTTTGCATAAGAATGTGACATGACATTTTCAATTGCATCTTGGGAGTTTAAGGGCTCCACTGTCTCTTTTGTTTATTATTCATTTTGTACCTATTTTTTTCATTCATCAATTGCAAAAGTTTGACTTTCAAAATATGATATAGGGGGACACTCATGAGTCCAAGAGATTTCATTTTAATTTAATGTTACTACCATCTAAGGTGGTGAGCTGGCAGAAACGTTAGCACGCCGGGCAAAATGCTTAGCGGTATTTCGTCTGCCGTTACGTTCTGAGTTCAAATCCCGCCGAGGTCGACTTTGCCTTTCATCCTTTCGGGGTCGATAAATTAAATACCTGTTACACACTGAGGTCGATGTAATCGACTTAATCCATTTGTCTGTCCTTGTTTGTCCCCTCTATGTTTAGCCCCTTGTGGACAATAAAGAAATAAGAATTGTTACCATGCCAGGGAAAAATGTCTAGTAACATTTCTTTACAACTTTACATTCTGATTTCAAGTGCTACTGGGGTCGACTTTGCCTTTCATCCTTTCAGATCGATAAAATAAGTACCAGTGTAACACTGGGGTCTATGTAATAGACTAGTCCCCTCCCCCAAAATTTCAGGCCTTGTGCAGAAATGATTACTTAGCAGATGCTACCCAAGTGATACCATCCAGCACTCAGAGTCTATCTATGCTAATTGTAAGTCTTTTCCCTACTCTTATCTCCTGAGACTACTGATATCATTTGAAGTTGAAGTCAGGATACTGTTGATTTTAATTTCTATGGAGCCTATTTCCTTTACAAACACATCAAGTATCCCAAATGCTGGTATCAATACTGATATTACATATACATTACTCTTTTACTCTTTTACTTGTTTCAGTCATTTGACTGCGGCCATGCTGGAGCACCACCTTTAGTCGATCAAATCGACCCCGGGACTTATTCTTTGTAAGCCTAGTACTTATTTTATCGGTCTATTTTTTGCCGAACCGTTAAGTTACGGGTACGTAAATACACACCAGCATCGGTTGTCAAGCGATGTTGGGGGGACAAACAGACACACAAACACGCACACATATACATATATATATATATATATATATATATACGACAGGCTTTTTTCAGTTTCCGTCTACCAAATCCACTCACAAGGCTTTGGTCGGCCCAAGGCTATAGTAGAAGACACCTACCCAAGGTGCCACGCAGTGGGACTGAACCCGGAACCATGTGGTTCATAAGCAAGCTACTTACCACATGCCACTCCTACGCCTATGTACACATTGTGTACATTATATTATTGAAAAATAAAATCATTGATTGTCATATAATTTTCATTAAACATTCCATCATTTCTTTCACATCTTTGTATATGTTTTAGGTACGAGTATTCATAGCACCTTACATGATACAGGGAAGATAGAAAGAGGCCATTGACGCATAGGTTTTGAGTAAGAATTTTCCAGCATTCAACTTTTTGACATGAACATTTCTTTTGACCAAATTCCATCTCAATATCAGTAGAAACTGGTGTTACTAAATCCAGCTGTTTTTCCAGTATTGTAAATATTTTAACATATGTCTTAAGATTGTCCACAAAGAAATTACAGGTTATGTTAGTGTCTCTTACTATTGTATGTATACACGTATATATTTTATACATATATATATATATTTATAGAGAGAGAGAGAGAGAGAGAGAGAGAGAGAGTTTTATATGCATTTAGATATATATACACACATGCATACATACATACATACATACATACATACATACATACATACATTCATACATGTGTGTGTACGCATGTATATATGTAGAGTGCAATGTGTATATATCAACTTGTATCTATATGTATATAGATAAACACTTACCTATACCTGCTTATATACTTATATACAAATATTTATATATTTTATACATATGTCTATATGTATGTGTGTGTGTGCACATGTGCATATGTATATATATATATATATATATATAATATATATATATATACGACAGGCTTTTTTCAGTTTCCGTCTACCAAATCCACTCACAAGGCTTTGGTCGGCCCAAGGCTATAGTAGAAGACACCTACCCAAGGTGCCACGCAGTGGGACTGAACCCGGAACCATGTGGTTCATAAGCAAGCTACTTACCACATGCCACTCCTACGCCTATGTACACATTGTGTACATTATATTATTGAAAAATAAAATCATTGATTGTCATATAATTTTCATTAACATCCATCATTTCTTCATCATTTCTTTCACATCTTTGTATATGTTTTAGGTACGAGTATTCATAGCACCTTACATGATACAGGGAAGATAGAAAGAGGCCATTGACGCATAGGTTTTGAGTAAGAATTTTCCAGCATTCAACTTTTTGACATGAACATTTCTTTTGACCAAATTCCATCTCAATATCAGTAGAAACTGGTGTTACTAAATCCAGCTGTTTTTCCAGTATTGTAAATATTTTAACATATGTCTTAAGATTGTCCACAAAGAAATTACAGGTTATGTTAGTGTCTCTTACTATTGTATGTATACACGTATATATTTTATACATATATATATATATTTATAGAGAGAGAGAGAGGGTTTTATATGCATTTAGATATATATACACACATGCATGCATACATACATACATACATACATACATACATACATACATACATACATTCATACATGTGTGTGTACGCATGTATATATGTAGAGTGCAATGTGTATATATCAACTTGTATCTATATGTATATAGATAAACACTTACCTATACCTGCTTATATACTTATATACAAATATTTATATATTTATACATATGTCTATATGTATGTGTGTGTGTGCACATGTGCATATGTATATATATATATATATATATATATATATATATATATATATATATATATATATATATATATATGTATGTATGTATGCATGTGTGTATATATATATATTATTTATTTAAAGGAGTACCTTATTTTGGCTGAACTTTCCATCGCAGAACCATACATTATACATATATACACACATATATGTATGCATACATACATACACATGTACATACACTGATGCATACACACACACGCACACACATACACACACGCATGCACTGACACACACATATAGGTGAGTTTGTGTGTATGTGTGCGTGTTTGGAAGTTTGTTTGTGCGTGTGTGTGTCTGTGTGTGTGTGTCTCTGTGTGTGTGTGTGTGTGTGTCTGTGTGGTTATGTTGCAATATCAATGAATTTTTTCATGTCACCGATGTAGAAAACTGGAAATCAGTGACCTCAAACTGTCTAATCTCTAGTTTGCTTCTTCTGTTTGGTAGGAAAGATACCAGTCTAACTCCATAATATCAGGTCCCAAAGGAACATGATATCATGGAGTCAGACTGGTATCTATCTTATGGCTTACAAAAGTACTACTTGATAGCTTCTCAATCTGTTTGTGTGTATATATTTAGCAATGTGAGCATATGTGTGTGCATGCATGTATGCATGAATATATGTGTATATGTATGTATTCGTATGTGGATATATATAAATGTGTATGTGTATTTTTCTCTTTCTCTCTCGTACTATGTGCATGCATGTGTGTATTTATATGTATGTCTGTAAGTGTATGTGCATGTCTGTCTGTAAGTATGTATGTCTATATAAGTATGCATGCCTGTGTATTTATGTATGTGTGTATATATATATATATATTATATATATATATATATATATATATATATATATAATATATATATATATATGTATGTGTGTGTGTGAGTGTGTGTGTATATGTGTTTAAATAAATATATGTAAGCATGTATGTACACATGCATGTGTATATATGTATGTATGTATGTATGTACGTATTCGTGCATGTATGTATATGTATGTATTTATGTATGTAGTTATGTATATTTATTCTATTTTTTAATTCTTTGAATTCTTCCGATAAAGATTGGACTGATTCCTAGGAAATAAAACTGTCACTGAAATTTAGTTTATAACAAAAGTAAAGAGATACTTGCTAATTTTAGAAAAATCATACACATTTTCACTGTTTGGCTTGCAGAGTGAATTTGTAGAATAAGTGTTAAATCAGGGTTCCTCAACCATTTTTTTACCTATGAACTATTTTGATGTCTATTTTACTCAGGTGGACCATCCTAGCCATTTGATGTTTAACCTTTTCAATACGAACCCACCTGAAATAGCCTCTGGCTGTTTTCATAAGTTTTGAATTAGAATCTTCCACCAAACCTTAGTCACAATTTATGTTCCCAACACTAGCTTACTAAATTCTTTGTTATATTTAAAATTAATTGATGCAACTTTGTGGCCTATGAACCTTGTGGCCTATGCCAGGAGTGTAGCCAGCCCACTTATGCGTTCATTTCCTTCATTGGAGACTAAACTCTGCTTGCAAAGACCTGTTGAGACAAGTGAAATCGAAATCGAAATCTAATTTGATGACTGGCATCCGTGCTAGTGGAGCGCTAAGAGTACCATATGAGTGAGATCATTGCCAGAGCAACAAACTGGCCTTCATGCTGATGGCACGTTAAAAACACCATTCAAGCGTAATTGTTTCTTGCGTTGCCTTACTAGCACTTGTGCTGGTGGCACGTGAAAAATACATTCGAGCGAGGTCGTTGCCAGTACTGGCTCCTGAGCAGCTGGCACATAAAAAGCACCATTTGAGTGTGGCTGTTGCCAGTACCGCCTGACTAGCCCTCATGCCGGTGGTACGTTAAAGCACTCACTACACTCTCGGAGTGGTCGGCATTAGGAAGGGCATCTAGCTGTAGAAACTCTTCCAGATTAGATTGGAGTCTGGTGCCACCATCTGGTTCACTAGACCTCAGTCAAATCGTCCAACCCATGCTCGCATGGAAAGTGGACGTTAAATGATGATGATGATAACAGAACATCTCTACAGAAACATGGTAACAAAAGGGTTTTAGAAAATCATATCATATTTTTATAACTGAGTGTTATAAGGAATTGTATAAGAGAAAATTTGTTAAACTATTTTGTGCATTGTAGAAATATAACCAACTTATTGCAGATAGTTTTAGCAAAAAAATCTTATAGGAAACCTCAAGGGCCATATGGACCCTGGTTGAGAGCCATTGTGTTAAAGAACACCTATACCTTGAGATAAACAGCTTGTCTCAAGAATTACTTAAGCTCTAACACAACCAAGTACATCAATAGTCTTTTTGTCTAAGTGCAAATTTACGATAAGAGTAGAAATACATGCAGGCACAATTATGCGGTTAAGAAGTTCACTTTGCAACCATATTGTTTCTAGTACAGTCCCACTGTGTGGCACCTTGGGCAAGTGTCTTCTACAAGAGGGTCTGAAAAGTTCCTGGCTTTGGGTAAAAGAAAATACAGGAAGATCAGTTAATTATGATTTTATTCAGCATATTCTCCTCTCAGATCCACACACTTATCACAGAGGTCCTTCGGTTTTTCTTAGCCCTGCAAAAGAATTTGGAAGGTTGGGCCTTTAACTTGGCCTTTCACAATACCCTTAAAGCCAGGATCTTTTCAGCACCCCCTTGTACCATAGCCACAGACTGATCAATGCCTTGTGAGTGAATCTGGCAGACAGACAGTATGTAAAAGCACGTATTTAAATACATGTGTGTGTGCGTGTCTTTGTAATTATCTTGGTGTTGGTTTGTTTACAACCCCATAATCAAGCAGTTCAGCAATTGAGTTTGATATAATAAGTACCAGACTTAAAAATAAGTACTAGAGTTGATTTGCTCAACTAAACCTTTCAAGGTACTACCCCAGCATGGCTGCAATCCAATGACTTAAACAAGTAAAAGAGAAAAGATGTGTGCATGTGCGTATGTCATTGCATTGACATACAGTCATGGTCAAAAGTTAGGAACATTTAAAAAAAAAATTAAAGTAGCTATGCCCAAGTACAATTCAATTCAAATATATAGGCATAGGAGCGGCTGTGTGGTAAGTAGCTTGCTTATGAACCACATGGTTCTGGGTTCAGTCCCACTGCATGGCACCTTGGGCAAGTGTCTTCTACTATAGCCTCGAGCCAACCAAAGCCTTGTGAGTGGATTTGGTAGACGGAAGCTGAAAGAAGCCTGTCAAGTATATATATATATATATATATATATATATATATATATGTATGTGTGTGTCTGTGTTTGTCCCCCCAACATCGCTTGACAACCAATGCTGGTGTGTTTACATCCCCGTAACTTAGTGATTCGACAAAAGAGACCGATAGAATAAGTACTAAGCTTATAAAGAATAAGTCCTGGGGTTGATGTGCTCAACTAAAGGCGGTGCTCCAGCATGGCCACAGTCAAATGACTGAAACAAGTAAAAAATAAAAAAAAGAATAGAGATAATAACTGATCCAATGGTCAGTTCTATACTGAATATAACTTTGGGTATTTAATATAAAAATTCTAATTTTCACCTATGTTCCAAACTTTTGGCCATGATTGTATCATGACAGTTGTAAAAGAAGTATTACTGTCATATGAGTTCATCATCATCATCGTTTAACGTCTGCTTGCCATGGGTTGGACGATTTGACTGAGGTCTGACGAACCAGACTCCAATCTGATCTTGCAGAGTTTCTACAGCTGGATGCCCTTCCTAATGCCAACCACTCCGAGAGTGTAGTAGGTGCTTTTACATGCCACCAGCATGAGGGCCAGTTTGGTGGTACTGGCAACGGCCACACTCAAATGGTGCTTTTTATGTGCCACCTGCACAGGAGCCAGTCCAGCGGCACTGGCAATGAGTTGTGTTATTTATTTCCAATTTTCCTTGAAAACATGTCCAGTTGTCCACCCAAAGGGAAATATTACCTTTCTTGGACACAAGTAAAGGTTGGCAATAAACAGCGTATCAGGGAATAGAAAATCTGCCTCAGCAAATTCCATCTGATCCATGCACATTTGGAAAAGTAGATGGTAGATGAAAGTTTCAAAGTATTCATCACTTACTCTTCTGTTTCCCAATAATTTTGAATAAAATCTAAAGATCAGCCTGGTGGGTGACCTTCACAATAGTATAACTATATTCAGACCTGTTGTATTTAGTACAAGTTTTGATTAAAATATAGCAACAATAATTCCTTGTATTGGAATGTATGAATATACTCAGCAGGAAAAATATTTTTCATACTTGTTGCTAGGCAATCCTTTCAACAGATGACAATATTTATATATATATATATGTATATATATATATATATATATATATATATATATATATATATATATTATATATATATATATGTGTGTATGTATGTATGTATGTATGTATGTATATAGACATTTTTTTATAATTTGAATTCTTCTTATAAAGAAGCTAATTCCTAACAAAGAACGAATCTCCATTAATGGAATTTAAATAGCAACATTAATAAATAGCTATAGTTTGAACTTTAGAAAAGGCTAGCATTATTTTACTATTCTGGTTAAAAACTGTATTTGCTGGATGGATTTAGCAAAGGTTTTCAAGCAAAAGAAAGTGACTACTAACATAACAATATATTTATAATTGCATTTGTAATTATGAATATGATTGTGGATTTATATTCTAGATGGAGAAACTAAAGGTTTTGAAACTGTTGTCCATGAATATTCTCTTTCCTATTTGTTCACATCTGTGGGACAGCTGACCTCTATATCTAGGTAAATGGGTGTATGTGGGTATACTCTCTTTTACTCTTTTACTTGTTTCAGTCATTTGACTGTGGCCATGCTGGAGCACCGCCTTTAGTCGAGCAAATCGACCCCGGGACTTATTCTTTGTAAGCCCAGTACTTATTCTATCGGTCTCTTTTGCCAAACCGCTAAGTGACAGGGACGTAAACACACCAGCATCGGTTGTCAAGCAATGCTAGGGGGACAAATACAGACACACAAACCCCCCCTACACACACACACACACACACACACATATATATATATACATATATACGACAGGCTTCTTTCAGTTTCCGTCTACCAAATCCACTCACAAGGCATTGGTCGGCCCGGGGCTATAGCAGAAGACACTTGCCCAAGATGCCACGCAGTGGGACTGAACCCGGAACCATGTGGTTGGTTAGCAAGCTACTTACCACACAGCCACTCCTGCGCCTGTGTATATGTATGTAATAATAGATGTACATTTCTCTTTGAAGTTTCCTTAAGTTCTCAAATTTGAAGCAGGTCACTAACAAAGTGATAAAGCTCTTCTAAAGTCAAGAGAGTTCCTGGAATTTGTGAATATGAGTGATTTGTATGTGAGGACATACTTGCTCTCATGTTATGAGTGAGCATGTCACTGTAGTTAACAGTTACGTGTATTTCATTACTATTTATGCATATGTGCATGTGTTTATGTGCATGTGTGTATGTGTATCCCCATATATATATGTAATTGTACACGTGTATATATATCTCCAAAAATTCAAATGGAAATCCCAAGAATGTCTTAAAAACTTTCACAGATATGTATATATACATGAATGTAGGTGTGTGAGTATGCATGTTTGTATTTATGTATGTCTATATGCATTTGTATATATGTATGTGTGTGTGTATACTCTCTCTTTTTACTCTTTTACTTGTTTCAGTCATTTAACTGCGGCCATGCTGGAGCACCGCCTTTAGTCGAGCAAATCGACCCCGGGACTTATTCTTTGTAAGCCCAGTACTTATTCTATCGGTCTCTTTTTGCCAAACCGCTAAGTGACGGTGACGTAAACACACCAGCATCGGTTGTCAAGCAATGCTAGGGGGACAAACACAGACACATAAACTCACACATACATATATATATATATACGACAGGCTTCTTTCAGTTTCCGTCTACCAAATCCACTCACAAGGCATTGGTCGGCCCGGGGCTATAGCAGAAGACACTTGCCCAAGATGCCACGCAGTGAGACTGAACCCGGAACCATGAGGTTGGTTAGCAATATATATATACATAAAGAGAGAGACAGACAGACAGACAGGCAAGCAGGAGGCAGACAGACAGACAGACAGAGACAAAGAGTTAACATATAAGACCAGAAATGCTTCGTATAGAAAATACTTAGTAGCATTCAAATAATTTGAACTTACACCTCCAAAATCATTACTGAGGACTAAGTCGGCAGGGTAAAAAGTGGCTATTATGTTAAATATCTATCTCTCCATCCTGAAGATGGAAGCTGGATCTACCTAATGCTTAGATGTTTCCACAAATCCTGGACTTTTTGCAAACTACATCTGCCAACATTAAGAAGTAATCTTGAGTCCCCAGAAACAGCTGTAAGGCCTATAACACCATACCGTCTCCCCTAAATTTTCTGTGTCTTTATACCCTGTGTAAGTTTGCTTTGGTAATAAGTAAATATCTATATATTTTTACATGGAATATTTAATATTTTCAGTCTTTGATTTCTCTCTATATACATGTATGTATGCATGTAAGTATGTATGTATGTATGTATGTATGTATGTATGTATGTATGTATGTATGTATGTATGTATGTATATTCTGTATATCTAGCCCAAGCAGTATTATTTGTTCATTTGCATCATTATTTCTCTCTCTCTCTCTCTCTCTCTCTCTCTCTCTCTCTGTATATGTATGTGTGTGTGTGTGCCTTTGCATGCACATATATGTGTGTATCTGTGTGTATGTATGCATGTGTTTTCTTCCATTGGATATTCACAGTATGTGCTTAACCAAATAACATTCAGTGATAATAATGAAAAAAAAAACTGGAAAATGCAAAACAGTTTTTTAAAAAAATGTTAATCAGCGGAAGAGAGCAGCATCCCTGACCTTTGTGGGATACTTAAGCTGAGGAAAATTAATGAACTTGTTGTTCATTCTGAACATTTATAGGTCAATGTCTGCAGAAAAACATGGGTAGGAATGGAATTCTGGGAATGAAGAATTGATGAGTGATTGAGTGTGGGATCTGATAGAGGAGATACAGAAGAGGTAACATGAAAGGGTGACACAGGTGTATCATATGGGCCTGAATTAAGTGGGTTATGCAGCCAGCTAGTTAAAAAACTAGGGGCTGATGTTCGAAAACTAGTTCGAAAACTAGGAGCAGAGAGAAAAAAATGAAACAACATGTCTGTAAACTGGTGGTTGTCAGTGATGGAAATGGGTTTTAAGAACAAGGGATATGCTAAGGTCCATGGGGCTGAAGTTGTGAAGAGGGGTCTTAGATATTTAAAGTTTTTCTTTCAGCATTGCACTGATAGGTTTGGAAACATCACCCTCCTGTACATCACTCCATTTCCATAACTGGAAATATAATGGGTTGGTGATTGAATATTTGTCTCTCTGTGTGGACCATTCTTTATTATTATTGTTTAATGCCCCCTTTTCCATATTTGTATGGGTCAGATGAAATTTGTCAAGGTGTGTTTTCAATAGCCAAATGCTCTTCCTGTCACCGACCCTCATATTTGCAAATAAGGTAATATGCCCCATGTCCAGACATGCTTTACAGAAGATTGCAAACAAAGGACATGAAGGTGATATTCATTTACGACTATCACATAAAGTCAAGGCAAGAAAACAATAATAACACATACAAATGCACATGCACATACACATGCACACATAAATACACACGCACACATATATACGTATATATACATATGATGGTCTTCTTTCAGTTTCCATCTATCAAATCCACCAACAAGGTTTTGGTTGACCTGAGATTACTGAAGAAAACACTCGCCCAATGTACCATGCAGTGGGACTGAACCTGAGACCATATGATTGGGGACCAATCTTCTTACCACACATCCACACTTGTGTTCATTGGATGTGTTTTACAATATTTAGATGAAGTTCACAATGTTTGCATATATAGCAGAAGCACTCTGTTGTAGATGTAAGCAGTACTTAAATGTGGATCTCACCGGATTTATATCAGGTCAGCTTTACAGCTGATCAGGCCTGAACTATTTTCTTGCCTGATTCAGACCTTGAAGATTTTATTTGTGCATTTGCTCATAACTAGGAAGATTGAAATACAAGTAACTTTACTTGATATGTAGAGTGATTGTATTTTTGTGTCACTGAAAGAGAATATGTAGCCACATCATTAACAAATGTTCTCATTGCCTTGTTCATGGGAGCCATGTGTATATCTGATGTTATTAAGAGTTTAGGTTGTGTGTGGATGATACCTATGTGAGGATTGTTAATCAGTGAAGCATAGTATCATCTGCTTTGGAATGTGTGTTATTAAAAAGGAACAGTAAGCAGGCTGTGCTGTTAGTGACCAGAAGGAATTATATGTATAGAGTGTAATGCAATGTATTGTAAATCAGTATAACTTAATGAAAGTAGTATTGCTTATTGTACTGAAATACAGTGTAGTGGCTAGACTGTTGTATATTGTAGAGCAGTGTAGGCTAGCATACTGTAGTGTAATATAGTACTGCAGGGTAGTTTGATATAGTGAAATGTTATGTTGTATGAAGTAGTATAGTTTAGTGGGATCTTTTCGGTTTGAACGGCAGTTTTTAACATAATTTCTAGGTAACTAAAAAATTTTAAACTTCGTATACTGGTAGACTGTGTTTATAAAATATCTTTTTCTCTTGGCTTTATTAAGAAAATTCTATAGTCTGTAAGATATTTGTTGTTGTTTTTTTCTTCAATTTCTGCAATTTCAACCAATCACTGACATCTGTTGAGGTAAAAAAAACATTGTGCCGTATGAATATGTCCCTCATTTAAGAAACAGATTGGGTTTATTTACATTTCTGAAGAAAAAAAATATACCCTTCACCCCACCCCTAACCCTAACCCTAAAACAGATTGAAATGCAATAGATTGATACTAGGGTCATAATTATGGGTGACAATTTCATATGACACCGCTAGAAAAAACTGCTGTTCAAACCGAAAAGATCCGTTTAGTGCAGTGTAAATTAAAGGTGTGTAATTCAGTAAAGTGTAGAGCAACTGTAATGGAGTTAAGTGTTTTCTTTTAGTCTTTCAACCCTTTTACTTGTTTTAGTCATTGGACTGCAGTCATGTTGGGACACTGCCTTGAAGGGTTAAGTCAATTGACTCATTTGCAGTACGTTTTAAGTCTGGTAGTTATTCTATCAGGCTCTTTGTTGCTGAACTACTAAGCAACAGGGGACACAGACAAATCAACACTGATTGTCGAGTGATGAGAGACAATTGCAAACATGCACACGTGCATGTATACACACACACACACACACACACACAGAATCATATAAAACAGGCTTCTATGCAGTTTTTATCTACCAAATTTATTTACAAATCATTGGTTAGCCTGGAGCTATAAAAGAAAATGTTTGCCTAAGATGCCTCTCAGTGGGACTGAATCTGAAACCATGATAATGGATTTGAGAAGTCACAGATTCTAGACATTTTATTGTTCTATAATCTCTATATATATATAAACGGCAAAATGTCTATGTGTGTGTGTGTATGTATCCTTTATACAAATCCACAGTTTTTCAGTTAGAGGGCTCGCACTTTCTATGGTCATTCAAAACCGTCCAAGGGTGGTCATACACATCTTTACATTTCCCCAGTCACCCCGCAAAGCCATTAAAAAATCAATAGAAGTGACTTTTTGTGAATTTTCTATCCAAAACCCAATCAAAATGTCCAAAGCTTGATACGCCAATTGAATGCCAGTTAGCTGTATGTGATTGGTCGGAGATTTGGACAGTACTCGCGTGTATGTGTGCATGCACGCAGCTGTATATGCATGCACTAGCACTATGACCCGGCATTGCCAGGTTATAGTGCCAGTACTATATAAGTTCCTCAGCATGAGGCACTTTGCTAGCTATCATATTATCTTGGCTGTTAAGGATTTTATGTCCATGTGGGTAATGGAGGATGAAGTCAAAGCTATGTTGATGTCAGTGGTACCTAGAGAGGTGAAAGTGGTGAACTGCTAGAACTGTTGGACAAAATGTTTAATGGCGTTTCTTCTGGTTTTACATTCTAAGTTCAAATTCTGCTGAGGTCAATTTTGCTTTTCATCCGTTCAGGGTTGATAAAACAAACACCAGCTGAGCACTGAAGTCAATGTAATTGACTGGTGCTCTCCCCCAAATTTCAGACCTTGTGCTTATCTCTCTGTATATAAACGGAAGTTTGTCTGTCTGTGTGTCTGTCAGGTTGTACCCTGACCCTGACCACGGCTTTCAACCGATTCTGATGAAACTTGAGACACACATAGCCCAATGTCATAATTCAAAACTAACGCAGCGAAAATTTTGAAAAGTTCCCCCAGTTCTGACAAAAATCGATAAATTCGACATGGGGTCGAGAATCTAAGCTTTTTATTTGCAACACATTTTCTGTTATAGTTTTAGCAACTTGCAATCGATTTTCACCAAACTCATGGTGAAGCTTAATGTTACCCTAAGAAACTTAATTCTGACATTAGTTTTCCATGCAATACCTTACCATCAGGAAAAAATTGATAAAATCATGCCATTTTGGGAAATCGTGTTCAAATTCAAGATGACATATTTTCGACAATATCTTTCACAAATTGGCAGGAATTTTTTTTTTAAATTCACAGCGAGCATCATGTCTGCTCCAGGGGCTCTTACATACCCAGGCAATGCCGGGCTATGCTGCTAGTAGTAGATAAAAGAGAAAAAAAGGTTCATAGAATGTGTGTTGCCTTTGTAGTTGTTATTGAAGTTGTGCATGTGTGTGTGTGTGTGTGTGTGCATGTGTGTGTGCGTGCATGCATGTGTGTAAAAAGTTTGTGAGTAGTGCAGTTGAGCATAGGTGTGTGATTCTGTGTTGTTATTCGGAGAGAGAGAGGAAAGTGTGATTTAGTGATATGAAGCCAGGTCTTTACAAAATCTTTGAGAGTGTTATGCAAGTGGCTGATGAGTTTGTGTAATGCTATCTCTCTTGGGTTTTTCCTGGATTTTTTTTTTTTTAATAACTTTGAACAATTTTCTCAGTTTCCAGCTTTTGAAAACACAGTTGCTTCCTATTAAAGTGTAAG
>NC_043000.1:17512393-17542393 GCF_006345805.1 Octopus sinensis | reverse complement strand
TACACACACACACAAACACACACACACATACACACATACACACACACACACAAACACATACACACACACACATACACTCACACACATATTCAGAAACACACGTATACATATAGGCAGTCACATTTATAAACAGCCCTAGACACATTTACTTGTTCATACACACACAACACACACACACACACACACACAAACACATACACTCTCACACACACACATATTTAGAAACACACGTATACATATAGGTAGTCACATTTATAAACAGCCCTAGACACATTTACTTGTTCATACACACACAAACACACACACACACACACAAACACATACAAACTCACGTACACACATATTTAGAAACACACGTATACATATAGGCAGTCACATTTATAAACAGCCCTAGACACACTTACTTGTTCATACACACACAAACACACACATAGAGAGAGAGACATACTCCCAAGCATACACACACACTCTTATACATATACAAGAGATACATTCTTACACATACTCAGACACGCATTCACACTTATACATACACACACTAATAGATACACATTCTGGCATACCATCACATATGCACTTGTACAAATACTATTACACGTACTCAGAAACACACATAAACAGATACATATAAATACACACACACACATAATCCCACATACAAATTCTCTAGCAAACATACCTACATACCTGTACTCTTACACACTTACATATACTTACATATACATATACACATGCCTACACACATATTCTGGCACTAATAAACTGATACATGCTTGTATACACATTAACACATATACACACACAGGTACATATACACATTTATTCTTACACATATATAGGAGAACTCTTATAAACACACATATACTTTTAATGACACACTTACACATGCATTTTTTCAAAGACATATGGAGGCACTCCATTGGTTACGACGACGAGGGTTCCGGTTGATCAGAATCAACGGAACAGCCTGCTCGTGAAATTAACGTGTAAGTGGCCGAGCACTCCACAGACACGTGTACCCTTAACGTAGTTCTCGGGGATATTCAGCATGACACAGAGAGTGACAAGGCCGGCCCTTTGAAATACAGGTACAACAGAAACAGGAAGTAAGAGTGAGAGAAAGTTGTGGTGAAAGAGTACAGCAGGGATCACCACCATCCCCTGCCGGAGCCTCGTGGAGCTTTAGGTGTTTTCGCTCAATAAACACTCACAACGCCCGGTCTGGGAATCGAAACCACGATCCTATGACCGCGAGTCCGCTGCCCTAACCACTGGGCCATTGCACCTACACTCAAAGACATATATAAGTTAAACAGACCTCAATCAGTTTTGATGGTGTCTATTACAGAATTTTGATCAACTAAATGATCTACTTACTGTATTTGTATTTAAATGGTTGAGTATTCCACAGACATGTATAATGTCAACATAATCCTCGGACAAAGTCATAAGGGGTGTGATGAGGCTGTTCAATGAATTAATGGCACAGTTCATCTGATTAGTTTACATAAAGTTTCCATTGACTTAGTTACCTGCTCAAGGCTTGGAGTGACGGCAGGAGGCGAGGAAGTAGTTATGGTAAAGGACACTTGCCCATAATGGCATGCTTTAGAATCAAACTTGAGACTTTATGGTTATGGAGCTGTGGTGTATGCAGGAGATTTGAAGTAAAAATACATACCTCCTCTTCATCAACACAGACCTCTCCGGTGGTAACGCACCCTTCCAGGTGGCCCGACCTGAATGTTAAAAATAGCAGCTGCTTTTTCCTTACCTTGTCGAAGCGCTCACACGTCCAGCCCTGTCGGCTACCCCGATCAAAAAGGCCCAATACTCCCCTGCCTGTGCACGCATCACTCCTGTGCCCTTCCGCTTCTGGTCAGCCCCAAGTTCCAGTCAGCTCCCTAGCTGCTGACGTCATCCCACAGGAACAAACTTCTTAATCATATACTTGGTTATGCCTTTGATCACACACACACACAAACTGGCACTCCACCGGTTACGATGATGAAGGTTCCAGTTGATCCAATCAGTGGAACAACCAGCCCATGGAAATTAATGTGTAAGTGACTGAGCACTCTGCAGATACATGTACCCTTAATGTAGTTCTCAGGGATATTGAGCATGACACAAAGTGTGACAAGGCTGGCCCTTTGAAATACAGATACTACTCATTTTCACCAGCTGAGTGGACTGGAGCAACATGAAATAGAGTTTCTTGCTCAAGGACACAATGTGCTCCAGGGAATCAAACTCATGACCTTACAATTGCAAGCCAAATACCCTAACCACTAAGCCACGCACCTTTACTACACACACCACACACACACACACACACAATAATTTACTCTTAAAACCCACACATGCATTCTTTTTTCTTTATTGCCCACAAGGGGCTAAACATAGAGGGGACAAACAAGGACAGGCAAAGGGATTAAGTCAATTACATCGACCCCAGTGCATAACTGGTACTTATTTAATCAACCCTGAAAGGATGAAAGGCTAATTCAACCTCAGCAGAATTTGAACTCAGAAAGTAGTGGCAGACAAAATACTGGGAAGCATTTCACCTGGTGTGATAACATTTCTGCCAGCTCGCTCCCCGCACATGCATTCTTACAGACACACATGCATATATGTATGCATCCACACACACTCTTACATACATACATGCATACACATATGCAGACAGACATATCAATGAAAGAACACACAAAAAAAACTTCCACACAATCAGTGTGCTTTTTCTGTATACTGGCTGAATCCCACAAAAATAAAAGCCAAAAGAAATCCATTTACATGGGTTCAATTAGCTCAGGGCTATAGTAGAAGACACATGCCTAAGCTGTCACACAATGGGACTGAAATCAAGCTGCAGAGTTTGGAAATAAACTGCTTGACCACACAGCCATGTCTGTGCTTAGAATTATTTCTCTTAGTAAATTCTTTTTTTTTTGTTCGCCCTTTTCAAGCCTAGCCAGGCTCATGGGCCCGGTTTCCCGGTTTCTGTGGTGTATGAGTTCCCCACCCCAGCTGGACGAGATGCCAGTCCATCGCAGCATTATCCAAGAAACAGGAAGAGAGAGTGAGAGAAAGTTGGGGCAAAAGAGTACAACAGGGGTCGCCACCACCCCCTGCCGGAGCCTCATGGAGCTTTTAGGTGTTTTCGCTCAATAAACACACACAACACCCAGTCTGGGAATTGAAACCACGATCCTCTGACCATGAGTTCGCTGCCCTAACTACTGGGCCATTGCACCTCCAGTAAATTCTTATATGCAGAAATTTGGAAAAAAATCAATCATTTAGTGACATCATTCTGTGAGGAAACGAAGTCATCATTCTTTTTGTGATATTTCAGTGGCTTTTGGAGCAATGGAGTACGGAGAAGCTAGATGCTATTATCATGAGATACAACAAGAGTAACTGGTTTCTACAAGAGCAGCTGACTTCTACAGGTGCATCTAGCTTCTATATCAAGTGCAACTGGTTTCTACAATTGTAATTGGCTTCTACAACAAGTGAAGCTGTATTCTACAGCAAGTGGAGCTAGATTCTACAAGTGCAGCTGGCTTCTGAAACAAGTGCAGCTGGCTTCCACATCTCGAGATGTGTTTAAAAAAAAAGTCCATGCCAAAGCAGCAAGTGTTTAAAAATATGATATACCAGCAGTTAAATGCAATGTGAAAAGAAGTGAGCTATGACAGTTGAGTTGTTATAGCTTGCGTATTTTACACATTTGCTGTGTTATGTGACTCAGCCCAATGGTCACGTGTTCAGAACTATTTATAATGGCTCCCAGTTCAATGAAGGAGCTTCGTTATGCAGTTGAACAAGATATCTAGTAGTGAAGGACAACACATTTCTTGAATGAATACCTTCCTGTAAAATTTCATTACTAGACAAGTAAATAAAAACAAACACAGACAGGAATATATTTCTAGCCTCTCTCTAAAACAATTTAGAGTTATATACAATTAAATGGATTTCATTCAAATTATATTCTCTGGTGTGTTTCATTCAAATACTAATTATCAAATTTACACCATCAGATTATATATATATATATAATATATATATATAATATATATATATATATATATATATATATATAGATAGATAGATAGATAGATAGATAGATAGATAGATAGATAGATAGATAGATAGATAGATAGATAGATAGATATATAGATATATACATAGATATATAATATATATATATATATATATATATATATATATATATATATATATTTATGCACACACATTCTGGATACTGACTGTCATATAAACATGTTACAAATTAATGAAGGATATTACTCAGTGGCACCATTTGTATGAAAAATCAATTGCTAAGTTAATAACATATTAAAAGCAATGGCCCGCAAAAAGCTAAGTAGAAATAATTATGCAGTGAGGTAAAAACAATATTAGCTAATGACTAATATTATCTGTAATATTTTCCCCGCTTGTCCCAATGTGTTCAAGTGTTACACATTCAGCTGTCTTAATTATGGAAGGAAACAGAAGACATAATCAAAATATTTAAAATATAATGAAGTAAGTTTAATTGTCATGCCTTAATCCTTTAGCATGACAACAGCTCTGTCAAATGTAATGCTTATTTATTCACATTGCTTTGAATCAATTAATTAATTAATCACGCATTGCATTATCTCATAGCTTTGAGATTTTGATGATGTGCTTGTTTATTTTTAGAACGACATTATAGGGCAGGTGTGAGAGATCTGATCTAGCCAGTTTTGACATAAAACATGTAGGATATTGGGAGCAGATATGGCCAGTTTCAATTCTAAAGAGGTAAACGACTTGAGGCAGGGATCATATAGGTAGTGTTAGATATTCATGTCCCACCAGATAACTTAGTTCATGTCACATCCTAGACACCACACGACCTACCTGTGGTCAATTAAAAGTTTTGGATATTTTCTATTGGAAAATCATGAAATCTTTTCAAAAAGAACTATTTTGGTTTCCATGGCAAGTAAAACATTTTCATTCTCTTCTGTTTCTATTGGAAAATCCACCAATTTTTTCAAAAAGCACTAGTTATTTTTGTTTCAATGGCAAATAAAATTTTCTCAATACTCAGTCTTCTAATTTACCTCATTACATGGTGAAATCACAAGAAAAATGAAAAAAGAATATAAAAATCTATAAAAAATTATTCTCTTCGGGTAGCAAAAGCACAAATCAAAGCAATTGGAGCATACCAACTCTCAGAAAGCACATAGGAAGGAAATTTAAAAAACCACCCACTGGTGGGTCATGCAGGACTCACTAACACACCATCACAACCCACCGGCAGGACATGTGAGAGCCAATGTATTAAAATTAACTGAAAGAAACACAGAACATCTCAACAGAAATATGGTATCAAAAGGGTTAAATGACCTTAATTACACTGAGCAACAAGAATAATATTTTGTTATGCTATTTAAACTTTTTTTTAGCTGATTTAGGGTGCTGAATCCAAATCTGACATCATTTTTCAGACAGTATGTGTAATTGTTTAGTTATTCACAGCATCAGATTTTATGACCAATTGATAATATTGTCAAAGTAGTAGGCTATTTGCTTTCAATTTTCATTTGTATACTCATCATCATCATCATTTAGCGTCCGCTTTCCATGCTACCATGGATTGGACAGTTCAACTGGGGTCTGTGAAGCCAGAAGGCTGCATCAGGCCCAGTCTGATCTGGCAGTGTTTCTATGGCTGGATGCCCTTCCTAACGCCAACGACTCCATGAGTGTAGTGGGTGCTTTTTACATGCCACCCGCACAGGTGCCAGACGGAGCTGGCAAACGGCCACGGACGGATGGTGCTTTTTACGTGCCACCGGCACGGGGGCCAGGCGAGGCTGGCAACTGAAACAAAAATAAGTGCTCTTAGAGGGAAATGTAAGCTACCTGTTAAATTGCCACACAAGATTAGAATTTATTTTACTTTGTGATCGCTGTAATTATAGTAAAGTTCTCCTCACAGTGGGCTATTGATATTAGGTTATAGTAAGCCACTCGGACTCCCTTTTCTTTATAACTGCTAGAGCTGTTAAAACAAAGTTCATCAAATAAGAGAGCCAGGTTATATGAAAAGTAGTTTAGTAGTAAGTTTAGTTATTTATTAAAGTGATCAATGTTTGAAATTTAGAGATGGAAAAAATTGTTTCCTGATAGCCATAGCTTCAGTACATTCTATAATAATTTCAATGTTTTTTTTTTGAGAAATATATTTTGATGTTTTACAGTTACATTTACAGTTGATTAATTTTATATTTTAGTTTACTGACAGGTTTCCTTCAATGTTCAGTTAGGTTATTACTGTATGTATTTATGATGAGCATAAAAGTTTGTGTTAATCACCTGGACAGCTTTTGTTACTTTATGCCAAAAGATCAGAGAAATAAACTTATAGAGAAATTTTTAAATGCTTACAAGCTTTGCTTTGGGTGCAAAGTTGGGGACCAAGATAAAGTGTGGGCACCTCATGTTTGATGCAAAAACTGCTACATAGCACTAACCCAATGGCTGAATGGTAAATGGAAAAGTATGCCATTTGCAGCACCAATGATATGGCACAAACCAACAAACCACTATACCGATTGTTATTTCTGCTTAACTGACATCACAGGTTTCTCTAAGAAGAACTAATCCAAGATTGTTTATCCGGATTGCTCTTCAGCTTTAAAGCCAGTTGCTCATGCTCCTGAAAATATTCCAATTCCAGAACCTCCTTCATCTTTTAAAAAAGATAGTTTAAGATAAGAAAGTACTACATCTACTTCAATTGAAGGTGTGCTGAGTGGTACAGCAGATCACTATGATGAACCAGGATCTTCAAAAAAAGTTCCTCATTTATTAAGTCAACTTGAGTTAAATGATTTAGTTAGAGACTTGGATTTAACAAAAAAAAAGTCAGAACTACTGGGCTCCAGGTTGAAACAATGGAATATTTTACATGATGGTGTAAAATGCTTGTATTTTTGAAAACAGCATAGAGAATTGCATGAATCTTTTATGGAGAAAGACAGTATTTGCTTTTGTTGTAATGTTGAAGGAACCCTATGTGAGATGGGGTATGGCTATAATCCTGAAGAATGAAGACTCTTCATAGATTCCAGCAAAGCAAACCTAAAAGCTGTTTTGCTGCATAATGGCAGTCAAAGACCTTCAATACTACTAGCACATGCTGTAGGATTAAAGGAAACTTGTGAATCAATGGATAAAATTTTGCACTCGATTAAATATTCTGAGCACAAGTGGAATATATGCGGGGACTTGAAAGTTATTGGTTTATTTCTTGGGTTGCAAATGGGATGTACAAAGCATCAGTGATTTTTGTGCCTTTGGAACAGCAGAGATGACAAGCATCATGATGACCAAAAAGAGTGGCCAAAGAGAAGTGACTTCACTCCAGGGAGATACAATGTTAAATATATCCCTTTAGTTGATCCTCAGAACATTTAAACTTGTTTAAGAATTTTGTTAAGGCCATGAATAAAGATGGTGAAAGATTCAAATATCTCAGTGAAAAATTTGTTTCTAGCAAGAGAAGCTAAGACCAAAGCTGGTGTTTTTAATGGACCAGAAATTCGCACACCAATTTGTGATGAGTTTTTCAAGAAAAATAAAGCCCGGTAGAGAAAACTGCTTGGAAAAGTTTGTTTCTCATGTAAAAAATTTTTGGGAAATGAAAAATTCATCTAACCACGTTGCAATTGTGAATGATTTTTTTGAAAGCTTATAAGCAACATTGGGCAAGAATGTCTCTCAAATTTCATTTTCTCCACTCTCATCTTGACTTTTCTCCACTCTCATCTTGACTTTTCTCCACCCAATATGGGTGATGTAAGCAATGAGCATGGTGAACAATTTCATCAAGAAATCAAAAAGTTAGAAAGCCGCTACAGTGGCAGACTTACACCAAATGTGCTGATAGACCACTGATGGTTTTTAAAATGAGAAACGGACATGCAACATAAGCATAAAAGAAGATGCCAAAGCTATTTTTGAAAAACATAGAATTAATAATATTCACTTTACACTCTTGTTTTGTGTTTTATTGGTTTTAGAGCTATTTGTCCACCTAGTTGCTACTGTTCTTATACCAAATAACAGTAATTTAGGTTTAACATTCATTTTATTTGTCATGAATTTTCACATTATTATAATTTTGATAGCAGTATAATAATGATAGCACAAAAACATGACGTGCCAGAGCAAAAATGATTACAGGTTCAGAATCAGCTCTCCCAAATTACCTATGAGCATCAATTCGTCTAATAGTAGCAAAAATTTTGTTGCCTAGTGTTATGGAAAGAAATCAAAAAGCCATCAAAATCTTTGTGATACTCTCTCTTTCTCTTTTACTTGTTTCAGTCATTTGACTGCGGCCATGCTGGAGCACCGCCTTTTTTTAGTCGAGCAAATCGACCCCGGGACCTATTCTTTTGTAAGCCCAGTACTTATTCTATCGGTCTCTTTTGCCGAACCGCTAAGTGATGGGGACGTAAACACACCAGCATCGGTTGTCAAGCAATGCTAGAGGGACAAACACAGACACACACAGGCATATATACATATATACGACAGGCTTCTTTCAGTTTCCGTCTACCAAATCCACTCACAAGGCATTGGTCGGCCCGGGGCTATAGCAGAAGACACTTGCCCAAGATGCCACGCAGTGGGACTGAACCCGGAACCATGTGGTTGGTTAGCAAGCTAGTTACCACACAGCCACTCCTGCACCTATACAAAGTTATGAAGATCGAAAAATTTATGTCAAACAGAAATAGGAATGTTTTTAAATGTGGAATTTCAATAGGTCTTGCTCGTTTCAATTATTCTGGTATTTACAGTTCTATATTTAGGAGATGAGGAATTATGTACATTATTTACATTTAACGAATATTTGTTTTCATCTTGTTTGTTGTTAACATGTTTCAGCTGTTATACCCTCCAGCCTTCATCAGTTGTCCTGAGGAAATTTTTGAACCTGAGTTCTCATTCCTAAGGTATTTTTCAATGCTATTATTATTATTATTATTATTCAGGTCACTGCTTGGAATCGAACTCGGAATCTTGGGGTTAGTATTTTGCACTCTTAACCACTATGCCATATGCCCATGGGCAATTATGTAGTGAATTTTAGGGCTTATAAATCTAATATTTTCCTAACCTTTCTTAATACCGGTTCCCATATGCTACTCATATCTGCACTCAGTCTGCTTAGGAGATTGTTGTATCCTAGCAATAAGTGCTGCTTCTTTTAGGTTTCATATTTTCCAGTTCTCTGTCTATTATTTTAGCTTCATCCCACCACCTCAAAATAAGGGTAGATGAACATCACAAAGCTGTGATATGAGAAGATATTGATAAATTGGGTATAGTTGATCATATATGGAAAAATGGAGACCACTTCCCCCTGTGGGATGAAGTTAAAATAATAGACAGTGAACATCATTGGAAAATACGAAAACTAAAAGAAGCAGTACATATGCTAGGACACAACCTCCCAAGCAGACCGAGTGCAGATATGAATAACACATGGGAACCAGTATTAAGGAAGAATAGAAAATTATTAGATTTATAAGCCCTAAAATTCACTCCATAATTGTGCATGGGCATATGGCATAGTGGTTAAGAGTGCTACTAAACCCAAGATTCCAAGTTTGATTCCAAGTAGTGAACTTAATAATAATAATAACATCAAAAAATACCTTAGAAATACCAGGTTCAAAATTTCCCCAAGACACCTGATGAAGGCTGGAAGGTATATCAGCTGAAACATTGTGTTAAGAACAAACAAGGTGAGGACAAATATCCTTCAGATGTAAATAAAGTATATTCTGGTATTTGTTTTTCATGTGCATAGCATCTCTGACTAATTTTTTTAGCCAATATATTTCTCAAGATTAGGACACAAACACACCCATATGCATGCATGCACACACACACACACACACACACACACACACACACTAAGCAAAATGCTCAATAGCATTTCATCCATCTTTACGTCTGGAGTTCAAATTCCCCTGAGGTCAAGTTTACCTTTCATCCTTTCAGGGTCGATAAAATAAGAACCATTTGAAAACTGGAGTAATCGACATACCCTTCCCTCAAAATTGCTGGCCTTGTGCCAAAATTTGAAATATATATTTCTTAAGATAAGGTGGTGAACTGGTAGAATCATTTCCACACTGAACAAAATGCTGAGCAGCATTTATTCTAGCATTATGTTCTGAATTCAAATCCCACTATAATTGACTGACCCCACTCCATCTCCCTCAAAACTTCAGTCCCTGTACCTTTATTAGAAAGAATATATATTCTGAAATATGCTAATTTTAATGTCTACTCATCATCATTATTATACATCTCGTCTACTTTAGTGATTCTCTCATCACTCCTTCAGCATGTATGATAAAATCTATACTTCATTGTAGTCTACTAAGACTAAAGCATACTCTGGGCTACTTCCTGTATTTGCCAGGATAATTAAAATAATATTAGTCATTGATTAATATTTTCTTTTCTTCAATAATTAATTATTTCTAATTAGCCTTTTTTCAAATGCTCAGTGTATGGTAACAATTTGTCATATAAATATCCTTCTTAACAAAGAGAGTATGTCTGGTTCTGTACAGTGTGTGTGTACAGAAGCTATATCGGACCCTAATTGGCTGAAGTCACAACCCTTAGGTTGTTAGGGCTCATTTCTTCTAGCTAGATGTCATAACTTGCGAAATTATCTTAGAGCAAAGCTAATTACATCTTTATTATTTAACATCCACTTTTCCATGTGCTTGCATGGGTCAGATGGAGTTTATTGGAAATGAATAACACTGCCTGTATGACAGTAACACACATTTACTTCTATCAAGCCATGTCAAGACAAGGAGACACAAACACACCCATATGCATGCATGCACACACACATACACATACACACACACACGCACAGTGGGCTTCCTTAACCCTTTAGCATGTAATCTGCCATATCTGACCCAAATATTCGATCTGTCTTATGTTAAAACTGAACAGGTCCAACCTCTCACACCTACCCTACAATGTCAATCTAAAAATATACAGACACACCATTGAAATCTTGAAGCTACAAAATAATGCATGGTTAATTTAAAACAATGTAAATGAATAAGCATTATATTTGACAAAGGCGAGTTGGCAGAATCGTTAGCACACCGGGCGAAATGCTTATCGGTATTTCGTCTGCCGCTACCTTCTGAGTTCAAATTCCGCCGAGGTCGACTTTGCCTTTCATCCTTTCGGGGTCGATTAAATAAGTACCAGTTACGCACTGGGGTCGATATTATCGACTTAATCCGTTTGTCCCCTCTGTGTTTAGCCCCTTCTGGGTAGTAAAAAAAAAAAAAATTTTTTTTAAATTATATTTGACAAAGAAACCTGAATGCTAAAGGGAATAAGTTTTTGTACCCAGCCAACTCACAAGACTTTGGTCAGCTCAAGGTGATAGTAAAAAGACAGTTTGCCCAAAATGCCATACAGTGTGATTGAACCTGGAACCATGTGGTTGAGAAGCAAACTTCTTACCACACAGCCATGATGCACCAATCATACTTTTACATGTTTTAACATATAATCAATCTGTTTTGTGGGGTTTCCTACATGTATTCTAGTTTTAGAATATCCATACAATCTCTGCATGTTATAAGAGTAGCTTTCAATATAGAATGAATGACATTTTTAATTAATAAGGATTCCTTAAAATCCATTTTTTTAATTTTAATTTTTTCTTTTAAGGAAAAGCATGGAAAACATCAAATCTACCTCAGTGTACGACTGATACATAATCTCTCAGCTCCAAAGGTTATGAAAGCAAAAAAGTCACTTTGAACACACCAGAACTTTGATTCGCTGAACTAGACAGCATAAAACAGCTAGCCATTTCTTGCTCCTTATGTTCATAGATTTGTTTTTTGTTTTGTTGTTTGGTGTGTGTGTGTATTGCACCACAACTTATCAGTCATCCTTATCCAACATAGAGAATCACTGAATAATTAGATTTTTTTTAAAAATCTATTGCTCGTGTATATTCTCAGATATTTTAGAAATTATGATACTTTGCAAGTCCAGATTATTTTTATCAATGGTTACTAAGGTTATTCAGTGAAAGAAATTTCTTCATTTTTGTTTTAAAACTTTTGCTTTTTCTTTTGCAAGTTATTTAGATAAAAACTGGGTAAGCTACCGATTGAGTATACAAAAAATATCAGTAATATAAAAATATACAATCCAAAATGCAATAAAAATCTAAGTCTTACAATAAATAACATAAGGTATGCGATAAACAAAATTTAATAGAAATACATGCATGTACATATACATTCGCAAAACAATCTCTTTCAGATTTTGGAGAATATAACAGTTAATAATAGCTAATTGCAGAAAATACAATTAAATAGAGACTATATATATACATATATATATATACATATATGTATATACATATATATATATATATATATATATATATATATAATATATATATATATATATATATATACACACACACACACAATATATATGACTTCTCAGATTTTTTGTATGCTAGACTACTGGTTTTAAATTGATATTAAAATTAATATTAATTTATCTCCCTCATTATTTAAATATATATATATATATATATATACATATATATATATACATATATATATATACACATATATATATATATGTATGTATGTATGCATATATATATATATATGTGTGTGTGTGTGTGTGTGTGTGTGTATAGGTAAAATAACTGTGTAAACTAAAGCTAAATATATTGACTTATTGATAATCAAATACTGACCACACATGTAGATACACTAGTTGAACAAATATATATTCAAATACCAACCACATATGTTGAAGGCAAACTTTTATTCATTGACGGTTTGGATAAGTTCAAGTCAAATATATTTTCCGATTATATAAAGGAATGACCTGCCTGTTCACTTTGGTGCAAAGGTTATCACAACCGTCTGGATTTTGGCAGTTGCATGATCTGAGTTCTATTGGTGACTCTGTAAATATTTTCAGCCCTTTAGCATTCAGATTTCTCTGTCAAATGTAAAGCCTCTTTATTCATATTGATTTGAATCAGTCATGCATTACCTTGTAGCTTTGAGATTTCAATGACATGATTGTTTAATTTTAGAATAATATTTTAGGGTCAGTGTGTCTGGCCAAATCAGGACACTACGAAGATAAACAAAGTAGAATATTTTGGTCAGATATGGCTGGATTAAATGCTAAATGGTTAAGGCAGTGAATTGATCGAGTTATTGGAACATTGGTATTCATTCCAGCTTTCTGCACTTTGAGTTCAAATATTGCTGAGATCAGCTTTGTTTTTCATTCTTTTGGTTGAGGGCTTGATCAATAGAGTACCAGTCCTCTACTGGTATCAGTCCTCTACTGGTATCAGTCCTCCTCTCTCTCTCTCATTGTCGATGAAATCAGTTACAATCAGACCTGAAGAGGGATGGGATTTTTACCTTTTGACTGACAGATTTTTAAAATAATTTTTTGTAACAAAACACTTTCAAAATTTGTATACTTGTAGAATGTGTCACATAAAACATCTCTTACTCTTGGCGTTGTTGAGAAAATTCTGTATTTTGGAGGTTATTTCTTGTTAAAGTTGTCCTATTTCAATAATTTCAACCAATCAATGACCTGTATTCAGCTGAATAAAATTACTGCCGTTGTTGGTCAACAACTATCAGCGGTATATATTTTGTTTGTCACTGTTATTTATGACATCGTTCATGCGTTTGTAGTGGTTTTAGCTTTAAGGTTTTAGGGTTAGGGTTGGGGTTTTAGGGTTAGAGTTACAGAAAAAAAAAAGGAAAAATGCACAAACGATTATGGTGGTGCTATGAAGTAAACATACTTCAGATACACTCGTTTATTCATACAAACGTAACTGAGATTAAATATGTTATAAATAACAGTGACAAATGAAATATACACCACCGGAAGTTATTGTTGAGAAACAACAGCAGTAATTTTAATCGGCTGAATACACGTCATTGATTGATTGAAATTACCGAAAAACGACAACTTTAACAAGAAATAACTTCTAAAATACAGAATTTTCTCAACAACGCCAAGACTAAAAGATGTTTTATGTGACACACTCTACCAGTATACGAAGTTTGCAAGTGTTTAGTTACAAAAAATTATTTTAAAAATCTGTCGGTCAAAAGATAAAGATCTCAGGGATGAACTCTGCCGTATCTTAAAATTGTCAATGACATACCATGTCACAATGGTGCCCTTGTGACATAATACAAGGAAATGATAGGAAGTCTACACATTCAATGTAGCCCAACTTGATTATTTTATTTTACTGAGTTAAAATCCTAATGATGATTTTTCAAACCATGTCCCCAAATGATGTAGTTTTTACTGAAAAATAAACCAAGAAACTAACAAAATTTGATGTTTGATTAAGGTATAAGTATAAAAATGATTAAAACTAAGTGCAATTAAGACCCAGAAATGTAGCAAAATGACTACAGTGTACATAACACAAAAGATCTGGCAGATACTCGATATTTTCTGTGAACATTATTTCGCAATGACATACGACATGAAGTGAAGTGTTTGATGACTCAGATACACTAAATCTCTTAACGCAGCTGTCAGTTTCTGGACAGTCTGAACTGAAGAATATGGACTACTGCGGTGGTTTTAGATAGCAGATAAGTTATACTATTAAGGTGACCTAAATGCTGCTTATAGTAAAATCAGCAACTGGTCAAGAGTTTGAAGTAGATGAAAGTAATTAAAAGAATCGTCGACTTCACTGGCCACAAAGAGATGAAATTCATTAGCAGTAAAGATGGAGGTTTATATATTCGTGTATCACGAAAATGAGTTGTATCAAAATACCACATTAGCAGATCAAATGGAAAATCTGTACTTAATTGTTAGAAAGGAATGTGAACAACGTAATCTTCTGAATGTATAGTGATCTGGGATAGAAGTGAGTTGAGAGTAGGAAAATATTTAGGGTTATGTCATCAGAGAGAGTGTGTGTGATAGACGGAGAGACATGGTAATAATTGTAATGATGATAATTGCTTTCAACATAAACTTGGATGAAAAAGTTCATGCATCTTTATCGTTGTTAGAGAGGGAGAGAAGGAGACAGATGCTCACGGCTGCACTATCAAATCTGACCTTGGGCTAAACGAAAGTGACATCGTAAAATGTATGGAAACGAAAAGATATCCGCATAATTAGCATATATTTACCCTGTAGTGTATTTCAGTCACAAGCTCACAGATCAGTTATCATATGTGTATATGTACGAGCATTAGGTTGCGAAGACAAAATCTTTTCAAATATTTGATAGAAATAGAAAATGTTCGTGAATATATTATGTCGTACAATAAGCCATTGACATAGGAGCTAAGTTACAATTATTTTCAACAAAAACTGAACAATATGTCCTTTAGAAAAGTATCAAACGTTAATTTTATTGAATTCTTTAAGAATTACTTTTGTTAATATTTACAGGAAAAGGGAATAAGCTGCAAAGGAATACTTATTTGCCAAAACAGGTCACCATGACGAAAGGGACACGCTTGACTATATATAAATATAAATTAGTATACGTAGTTAGTTTCCAGTTGTGCTTTATAAAGCCAGCAATGAGGTCTTATTAACTAACAAGAGATCCTCTAGGTGTTCGTTCGACCAGCTAGAAATAACATCAAATTTCCCTCAGATCACACCCTACCATCTTAAAACATGACACATTGACGAATGTCGTGTCAGATAGTTATGAGGCTTGGTCATTGAGCTAATTGATTAAGATCTGCTTTGAGTTAAATAACACCCTTGTGTGTGACTTGTAGTTGTTTGCTATTGAGATAAAAGTTTTAAAAAAGGGGGGGGGTACGTTTATCAATTTGCGTTGCAAGCACTACAGAGTGCTCAAGTACACTACAAAGTGATAGTGTGTGTTACAAAGTGCTTAGGTGCACTACTAAAAGGAAAGGAAACATTTCTTTTTTCTCGTGAAAATAAGTACTCTCGTCTGTGTTATAAAAAACAAAATGTTTAAAATAACTAACTAGTTTTAGTTCTAAATCAGATCACTAATTCACTTATATCTAAGCGCATTTACTAAAATTATCAAAATGTCCGGGACGATGAAATTGAAATGCAAATTTTATGGATGAGCAACCTTTAAGTACGTAAGTTACCTAACAAGATGAGAGAGATTAAGAAAGCAAGACTAATGTTGTATCCAGCTTCAGCTAATGTTAACAGTCACTAACGACAATTATTGTTACAAGTTATTACAACAGCATTATAATTAATCAAAATCACCTCCTAGCCACGTTCATTATAAACCAAAATTGTAATATGTCAACGCTGTGTTTGCTTTTAATTCTGATCCCGCAGCTTCTATATATAACCCGTAGAAAGTTTCATTTAAAAATAGGAGAGAAAATATGCAGAAAAATATTTCTAGAATTGTATTAGAGACGACATTGAGCCGAAATATAGACATATTTCATTATCTCACTAGGTTAGATTAACGGCTCAAAAGATCGTTTCTTAATGTGTACTCATCATGAAATAGGATATATTTATGGAAATAGAAGTAGATATATTAAATCAGAGAGTACTACGGGAAAAAAATGTAAGAGGAAGAAATATGTAGAGAAATAAAATTTATAGTTGAAAAAAAAAAAGGGGTGAAAATATTGGTTCATTTTCAACTAATGAAATAATAAATTGAAAGAAACTGAAATAAGAATGTGGACTGTCTTGAACACTGTAAATGGTTTTAAACATTTATTTGTTATTTTAAAAATACAGCTGTTCCTCCTCTCGACCCTGATGATATAGTTTTAAAAAGGAAATCAAGTTACAAGCTGAGCGAAGATGGGGGAACAGAACAGAAAAGAAAGGTGAAGCTTGCGTTGAGTATTAAAAAAATGTTTTAAAGGCAGGGTTAAGTGCTAGGGACGATTATTTGGAGAAAGTTTGTGCTAATGGTTGTGGCGACGAGGCTGGGGTAATAATAGGGTAAAGACATGAGAGGTTAAATAAATAATGTATGCAGGGATAGGAGGGAAGTGGATGATGGCAGTTGTAAAGGGGAGAATGATGAAGTGACATGCCAGCGATGAATGAAAAGTAGAACTGAAGCTATGAAGGGGTGAGAAATTATCTAGTTTACTGCTGTTTAAGAACCTCAGATATATTGACAGTTCGCTAGTTTAAATCCTGTTTCAGTACACATTTATACACGATGGATTCCCCGTCGATTTCGACAATGAACATTCAGCTACACAAGAGCATCTTAAACTGACAAATACTAGGTTACTCTTTTACTCTCTTTTACTCTTTTACTTGTTTCAGTCATTTGACTGCGGCCATGCTGGAGCACCGCCTTTAGTCGAGTGAATCGACCCCAGGACTTATTCTTTGCAAGCACAGTACTTATTCTATCGGTTCTCTTTTGCCGAACCGCTAATTGACGGGGACGTAAACACACCAGCATCGGTTGTCAAGCAATGCTAGGGGGACAAACACAGACACACACACACACACACACATATATATATATATTTATATATATATACGACAGGCTTCTTTCAGTTTCCATCTACCAAATCCACTCACAAGGCATTGGTCGGCCCGGGGCTATAGCAGAAGACACTTGCCCAAGATGCCACGCAGTGGGACTGAACCCGGAACCATGTTGTTGGTTAGCAAGCTACTTACCACAGAGCCTCTCCTGCGCCTATAGGTTATGTCTAAAATATTAATAAAATCTTGGGCCGCCGCCCCTCTTAATTAATGAGAAGACAATTAAGAATTTGCATGCATATGATTCTTCTTTATTCGTCATGAAGTTAAACAAGTTAAAACCTCTTAGGTTTTATTAAACATAGCAACTTGTCTAAACCCATCTCTCAAAATTCCCAGTCCCCTCCTTAACAGAACTACCTACCTACTCGTTAAATGACCGTCAAAGTGACATTGTTCTACAGATGTATACCCTTTAACGAAGCTGGACCTTTGAATTACAGATCCGTCGGTGGGACATTCAAACGGACTTCAACAGTTTTCTGTCTACCAGATATCACTCACAAAATTTGGGTCGATACGAGGCAAAAAAAAAGGTCTTGCCTAAGATAAAACGCAGTGAGATCGTAACTAGGACCTCGTGATTTTAAAGCAAACTTTGTAACCACTCGGCCAAAGTGACATCTTTTCCTCACACACAATTACATAGATATACACACATGAACCCACGTTTGTACAGTGACTAAAAAGTATGCATTTAAAATTATGACTATGACAAAATATTACCGTATTGCATTTACAATATAATAAATACGGGATCTTTCAGTTTGACCGGCAGTTTTTAAAAATGATTTCCACGTAACTAAACACGTTTAAACTTCGTATACTGGTAGAATGTGTTTATAAAACATCTTTTTCTATTGGCTTTATTGAGAAAATTCCATAGTTTGTAAGATATTTGTTGTTTTTTTTCTTCAATTTCTGCAATTTCAACCAATCAATGACGTCTATTGAGGTGAAAACATTCTGTGCTGTATGAATATGTCCCTCGTTTAAGAAACAGATTGGGTTTATTTACATTTCTGAAGAAAAAAATATACCCTTCACCCCACCCCTAACCCTAACCCTAACCCTAAAACAGATTGAAATGCAATAGATCGATACTAGGGTCATAATTATGGGTGACAATTTCATATGACACCGCTAGAAAAAACTGCCGTTCAAACCAAAAAGATCCTAAATACGTATTCACTATTCAGCACTCGCGATGTAAGATCTAAATTTTATTTTGCATTATTTTAAATACTTTTTTCTAATTTTTAAATTTCTTTTCTTACTTTGTAGCCACATGGTTTTGAGTTCAGTCCCACTGCACGGAACCTTGAACAAGTGTTTTCTACTATAGCTTCAGTGCCTTGTGAGTGAATTTGGTAGACGGTAACTGTGAGGAAGCCTATCGTATATTTATACGCGTGTGTGTTTGTTGTATTTGTTCAACATTCACCCACCACTTAATAACCGCTGTTGTTTACGTCCTTGTAACTTTGCATTTCGGCAAAAGCGACCAATCAAATAAATACTGGAATTGATTTGTTCGACAAAACCCATCAAAGTGGTTCCCCAGTATGGCCGCAGTCCAATGACTGAAACAAGGTAAAAAAAAAATAAAGATAATAAAGTGCTACAATACTATATCTTTATATATAAAAGTCAAGTTGTGTGTCTGTCTCCTACGATTTAGATTCCTAACTACTTCCACATTTTGCGGTGCAGTTTAACCAAAACCAGGTATCTTATAGTTGTGATTCATATTGAGCCCTTCTGGGTATTAGCGCGCGTCTACGATTTAAAAAAAATTTACCATCATTTTTTTCCATTTTAATGCATTTTTTTCGCTATTATATAAGGGAAGTAACTCTCCAAAGATCTCTACGATGAGTCAACGATTTAAAAAAAAATTTACCATAATTTTTTTTCCATTTTTAATGTATTTTTTTGCTATTTTTTGGCTATAACTCTCTAAAAGTGCTTATATAGTTATTTCCATTACAAACCCGAGCAACGCCGGGCGATACTGCTAGTTTATATATATTGCATTCCCTTTGTGTATAAAATAAATGCATTAAAATTTTTTCTTCGACAATGGAAAATTCATAACAATAGTATCTCAAATCTCCAAGATTATTTAGAAACTTTACAACAAACTTCGCTTGAAGTAGCTTAATGGGCGCCCAAAAAGGCAACAAATAAAACATGTTCTTTGAGTTACGACTGGCGGCCATATTGTCTCGTCAAAACATTACATGTGCAAGTCAGAAGCTAACTGAGTATTTCCTGATGATTTGGGAAGATTGATTTAAGTGTATTTATAATAAATTTGTTTAATCAAATCCTTAGTGAATACTTACTGTTTAATATTGGTTTAAGAATATTGATTTTCACTGAAGTATATGCATTTTTAAACTAATCAACCATATGTCTTTTGTTCTGATTCTGTCCGCAACCCAAATATTATGTAATCCATTTTGCTAAAGATAAATATACTATAGTAAAAAGATTTTCTTAAGTCAGAATTAAGCAATACACACACACACAAATGTTGGTAAACAGGATTACTTCAGTATACCTATATGTCTTGTATGATTGATTTTAATACATAGTTTTTTTTTTGCTTTCTAATCAAGCATTATTCTCTTCGTGACATGTTTCATGGGCGATTGGCCATTTTTCAAAGGGTATAAGCCAAACCAAAAAGAAAGCTTAATATCAGTCGCCATTAAAATGAAACACTAAGCTGAAATGGCTAAAGTAACTTACGTATCAAGCATTTGTCAGTGACATGATGAAATATTTAATAAAATATTTTGTGCACGAGCACCTGGGTTGGTTTAAAGAGAATGCCCTCTTGTATCAGGGCATTATCTTCTCACAGCTTACCAGAATGACAGCTTATTCCAAATTAAGATTTGCAAGACTACCTAGGCTAAGCTTTGGCATAAACAAGACTCACAGCAGAGAAAAAAAGGCAAATGAGATTTAGCTCTATACACACAACAACAATCTGGTGCTTTGAAAGCTTTTTAGAGCCCACAAGTTTAAGGCTCATCTCTTCTGCTGAGTTCTGACAAATTGGCAATGAAAAAGACAGAGAGATGTTCCTTGAAAGATGGGCTAAGTATTACCTAAATATTCTGAACAGCATCCCTTCAGTCAATGATGCTCCAAAAACTCACTTTCTCCTAGTAGGGATCACCATGAACTTCCTAATAAGGGTAAAAAAAAACCATGTGCATCTTGTCTATTGACAAGTCCCCATTTAATGCTTTAAGGCTCACTGAGCTCTTCCACTCAATATAACACCAGGAGGATAGTCTACAGAATTCAAAGATGCTTCAAAAGTTCAACTCTACAAAAAGAAAGGCAATCATCAATCCATGAAACATATCTCTACTTTCTCAATAATTGGGAAGATATTTGTTTTAATAGTTGTGAGCTGGCTGTTTGTCCATCTTGAACATGGTCTTCTGTCTGAGAGCCAATGCAGTTTTAGAAAGAGTCAAAGTACAATTAATCTGATGTTTGCAACGTTTCGTCTTCAGAAGTGTTAAGAACAGTATTACAAACTTCACACAGTTTTTGGCAGTATTCAAATTTACAAACCACATTAAACAAAATTGTGTGCTAGCGCCTGTATTTTTAGCATGATATTTTCGCCCATGCTGATTAATGTTTTCTAGAACTATGAAGATGGCTTTGCCTTGCACTTTGGAAGCACTCCGTCGGTTACGACGATGAGGGTTCCAGTTGATCCGATCAACGGAACAGCCTGCTCGTGAAATTAACGTGTAAGTGGCTGAGCACTCCACAGACACATGTACCCTTAACGTAGTTCTCGGGGATATTCAGCGTGACAAGGCCGGCCCTTTGAAATACAGGTACAGCAGAAACAGGAAGTAAGAGTGAGAGAAAGTTGTGGTGAAAGAGTACAGCAGGGATCACCACCATCCCCTGCCGGAGCCTCGTGGAGCTTTTAGGTGTTTTCGCTCAATAAACACTCACAACGCCCGGTCTGGGAATCGAAACCGCGGTCCTACGACCGTGAGTCCACTGCCCTAACCACTGGGCCATTGCGCCTCCACTTTTGCCTTGCACTATCACTCAGATGGCAGCTCTTCAACCAAATGAAACTCTCTGGTGAAACCAAAGGGAAAGAGCATATAATGTATGAAGTCCTGTTTGCAGATGAGTATCTTCACAATCAGAAATGCAACAAAACATGAACAAGTTATCTTCTGCCTATGAAGATTTCAGTCTCATCATCAGCACAAAGACAACCACTCCCCACAAGAAATATGTGGGGCCTGAATTTGCTGTCAAGTTTGCATACCTTGGCAGCACCCTTTTCAAATTTTACCCAAATCAACAAGTAATCATCATCATCATCATCATCGTTTAACGTCCGCTTTCCATGCTAGCATGGGTTGGACGATTTTGACTGAGGGCTGGTGAACCAGATGGCTGTACCAGGCTCCAACTTGATTTGGTAGAGTTTCTACAGCTGGATGCCCTTCCTAATGCCAACCACTCCGAGAGTGTAGTGGGTGCATTTTACATGCCTCCGACACGGGGGTCAGTCAGGCGGTACTGGCAACAACCTCGCTCGAATCCTTTTACACATGCCACCAGCACAGGTGCCAGTAAGGTGACTTTGGTAATGATCACGCTCAAATGGTGCCCTTTTGCGTGCCACTGGCACGGAAGCCAGTTGGCTGCTCTGGCAACGATCACACTTGGATGGTGCTCTTGGCACCCTAAGAATTTCCAAAACTAGTATTCTCTTCAGTAGACTACACGAGGAGAAGGAACTTTGCCTCCAAATCAAGTTAAGGTTCTACTGAGTTGTAGTTCTGCTAACTTTGCTGAATGCCAATGAGATGTAGTCTATTAACAGTATGCACACCAAAAAGCTAAACAAATTTCTTCTACCTGAGCAACCTGCAGAAAATGATGTTTATTCAGTAGTGAGATCCCTATGTGCACAGGCTTGACCAGCTTCTACAGAATCCAACTGGTTCAATAAAATTAAGAGAATGGGCACAAGCACTTTCCGAAATGTATTTTCTACAGCTAAATTCATCGGAAGAAAATGATCAGTTGGTTGTTAGAGCAAGCACTTCGGTGACTCTCCCAAGGCCTTCCTAAAATCTTTCATTAACAATCTAAAGTCATAGGAGAAATTGTCTCCTGAGAGATCTACATAGTACAGCCTCATCTAGGAAGGTCACATAGCATCCAAGCAAACCAGGAAGCTATAAGTATCCAAAGCCATTGAGGCATTAGCACAGGATTCTAACAACACTTATTTATTGTCCAACAGAATACTTCATGCCCATAATGGATTTTGTCAATCACTATCAAACAAGTGGTATTTTTTGAATCCATTAATGATGTGATGGTCATCATCCATATAGATGAATGGGCAAAGAGGTGTTTGTACCTGTAGTTATGCACATATATTTTCAATGAGCCAACAAGGAAGCCTATATATGGTTGCTCCATCTGCTAGAAGTAGCAGTCAGGTCTTCCTAAATCATTCCCCACCTTACTCTCTTTTACTCTTTTACTTGTTTCAGTCATTTGACAGCGGCCATGCTGGAGCACCACCTTTAGTCGAGCAAATTGACCCTGGGACTTATTCTTTGTAAGCCCAGTACTTATTCTATCGGTCTCTTTTGCCGAACCGCTAAGTGACGGGGACGTAAACACACCAGCATCGGTTGTCAAGCAATGCTAGGGGGACAAACACAGACACACAGACACACACACACATACATATATATACGACAGGCTTCTTTCAGTTTCCGTCTACCAAATCCACTCACAAGGCATTGGTCGGCCCGGGGCTATAGCAGAAGACACTTGCCCAAGGTTCCACACAGTGGGACTGAACCCGGAACCATGTGGTTGTTTAGCAAGCTACTTACCACACAGCCACTCAAAAAAATGTTCTAGATACCCCTTCAAAGACAGGATGGTCTCAGCTGGATTGCTTTTGATAATGTGTCTGCTGAATCAGGGTTGATTTGAAGCCGAGCAACTTCTACTCGTTTTTGTCATTCATTAAATATTTGTACTAAATATTTATTTATTTAATTTTTGATATTTCACCATCTCTGTCAATCAACACAAATTTTAAAAATTCCTAAAGTCTTTCACAATATTTCAAAAGTAGACCAGCAAGGTCATCATCATAGCCAACTCAGAGGTTTCATTCACGTGATTGTGATTTCTATTATTATTCTGGAATGCAAAGTGTCAAGCTGGTAGAACCATTGAAGCATTGGGGGAAAAATGCTTTCTTGTAGCTGGTCCAACTCTTTATATTCTGAGTTCAAATCCTGCTGAGGTCAATTTCACCTTTCAAACTTTAACCCTTAGAAGTACTCTGCAGCCTTTTTACAATTGCGGTACACTTATATTCTTTTCGAAAAATATAACTAAAAATATAACTAAAAGTATAGGGAAAAAAATTATATTCAGCACACATAGGTGCAGGAGTGGCTGTGTGGTAAGTAGCTTGCTAACCAACCAAATGGTTCCGGGTTCATTCCCACTGCGTGGCATCTTGGGCAAGTGTCTTCTGCTATAGCCCCGGGCCGACCAATGCCTTGTGAGTGGATTTGGTAGATGGAAACTGAAAGAAGCCTGTCGTATATATGTATATACATATATGCGTGTGTGTGTTTGTGTGCCTGTGTTTGTCCCCCTAGCATTGCTTGACAACCGATGCTGGTGTGTTTACGTCCCCATCACTTAGCGGTTCGGCAAAAGAGACTGATAGAATAAGTACTGGGCTTACAAAGAATAAGTCCCGAGGTCGATTTGCTTGACTAAAGGCGGTGCTCCAGCATGGCCACAGTCAAATGACTGAAACAAGTAAAAGAGTAAAAGAGAGTATAGCCTTGTCTGGTGGCACACCAGTGTGCTGCAGCATACCAGTTGTGGAGCACTGCATTAGGGAATTGCAGACGTCATCAATTGGTGTTTCAAAAATTTTACATGGGCACAGCTATCATCAGAGGAAAGTAAATATTTTACAGCACTTTTTGATAATGGGATTGTAAATTTTATAGTGCAAGTAGGAGTGGCTGTGTGGTAAGTAGCTTGCTTATGAACCACATGACTCCGGGTTCAGTCCCACTGCATGGCACCTTGGGCAAGTGTCTTCTACTATAGCCTTGGGCCGACCAAAACCTTGTGAGTGGACTTGGTAAATGGAAACTGAAAGAAGCCTATTGCATATATGTATATATATATATATATATTATATATATATATTATATATATGTCTGTGTATATGTTTGTGTGTCTGTGTTTGTCCCCCCTACATCGCTTGACAACCAATGCTGGTGTGTTTACGTCCCCGTAACTTAGCGGTTTGGCATAAGAGACTGATAGAATAAGTACTAGGCTTACAAAGAATAAGTCCTGGGGTCAATTTGCTCGACTAAAGGCGGTGCTCCAGCATGGCCACAGTCAAATGACTGAGACAAGTAAAAGAGTAAGTGTCTAACAATTATTACAGTTTTTGTACTTATTTAAAGTAGAAAGAAGAATGAAAATTACCTTTAAGAAAAAGAGAATTTTTGCTGTTTTTTGCCTGTTTGGCTCACATATTCATGCAACACTTTCCCACCATTTAAGGATTAATTGACTAACTCCTTACCTCCCTCAAAACCATTATGTTTATCATTATAGCAAACTGGAATGTAGTAAGTTGGCAGAATCATTGGCATGAAAGCAAAAAATGCTTTCTGGTGTTTATATTCTGAGTTCAAATCCAGCCAATGTCAACTTTGTTTTTCATCTTTTGTGGGGTTCATAGAATAAAGTGCTACCAGTATGATACTGGAATCGATTAATGTTCACTCATCAAAAGTAGAGACCTTGTGTCAATAGAAATCATTATTATAGTGAACTGGAATCAAGTTTATAATTGTCTATGATGTAAGAGTAAAAAAAAAAAGGATAAATAGGTGCAACTGTGGGTATGTGTTAAGAAGTTTGCTTCTCAGACACATGGTTCTGGGTTCAGTCCCACTGCATGGCACTTTGACAAGAGTCTTCAATAGCCTTAGGCTAAAAGCCTTATGAGTGGATTTAGTAGATGGAAAATGAAAGAAACCTTTTGTATATATGTATACACACACACATAAACATGCACACATACACACACACACACACATATATATACATATATAAAAGGCGGCAAGCTGGTAGAAACGTTAGCACGCCGGGCGAAATTCGTAGCCGTATTTCGTCTGTCGTTACGTTCCGAGTTCAAATTCATCCTTTCGGGGTCGATAAATTAAGTACCAGTTACGCACTGAGGTCGACTTAATCCCTTTGTCTGTCCTTGTTTGTCCCCTCCGTGTTTGGCCCCTTGTGGGTAGTAAAGAAATACATATATATACACACACACACACACACATATATATATACACACACACTCACTCATAATGTGTATGCATGCATGTCTTTGTATCTGTGTTTGTCCCCCCACACACACACACACTGTTTAACAACTGGTGTTGGTGTGTAGTAGATTAAGTACCAGGCTAGATAGGTGATTTGATAAAAAAACATTTGATGGTTTGTACCTATGATACTTCCTCTTCCATTTTCCACCACCAACAATCCTTTAATCGTGTCACTTAACTGTATCTACTTTTATGATTGACAACTTTTTATTCTTCTCCTATTCATCCCTTTTGCTTTTCCATTTTTCAAATCATCTGAGTTTTTCAACTGCACATTCCTCTCCACTTGCTTATTGATTTCCCTCTTTGTCAAATTAATCCCATAGTTTGAGTCTTAGCCCTAGTTTTTTTCACTCCCAGACAAATGGCCAAGGTGATAAAACATATTCTACAATATGCTCATGCCACATAAAAATGCAACTAGCTCACTCTGTGAAGCAGTTGGCATTAGGAAGGGCATCCAGCTGTAAAAACTATGCCAAAGCAGACAGTGGAGCCTAGTGCTGTCCTCTGGCTTGTCCGCTCCAGTTAAACCATCTAACCCATGGAAGACAGACATTAAACAATGAACAATGATGATGTGTGTATGGTGTATGTGTATATATATATATATATATATATATATATATATATATATATATATATATATATATATATATATATATATATATATATATATTATATATATATATATATATATATGTATATATGTAGGCGCAGGAGTGGCTGTGTGGTAAGTAGCTTGCTTACGAACCACATGGTCCCAGATTTATTCCCACTACATAGCACCTTGAGCAAATGTCTTCTAGTATATCCTCAGGCCGACCAAAGCCTTGTGAGTGGATTTGGGGGACGGAAACTGAAAGAAGCCTGTCGTATAAATGTGTATATATATATATATAATATATATATATATGTATGTATGTATGTATGTATGTATGTATGTATGTGTGTGTGTATATGTTTGTGTGTCTGTGTTTGTCCCCCAATATCGCTTGACAACCGATGGTGGTGTGTTTACGTCCCTGTAACTTAGTGGTTTGGCAAAAGAGAACGATGGAATAAGTACTTGGCTTCCAAAGAATAAGTCCTGGGGTCGATTTGCTCGACTAAAGGTGGTGCTCCAGCATGGGCACAGTCAAATGACTGAATCAAGTAAAAGAGTAAAGAGTATGTATGTATGTCATATAGCATATATCATATATATCATTGCATTTGTTACTTGTCTTTTCTCCGGGGAATAGAGTCTAAACATTTTCAGCATTTCTCACTGCCTCATTTCTTACATTGAATCAATTTTAGTAAAGCAAAATTGGATTGTTTACAGTTCTATAGTTTAACACTAAGTGGCAACAGTAGTTGGGAATGAGAGTCTAGTTACACAGGACCAACATTGTTTCTTATTGTCTCATTCTGTATTACTCAAGAACCCACCGTGCTAGTCATACATCTGTACCTTGCAGCTGTCTTTGTAATGTATGGATGAGACAATGTGCTGTTACTTATTTTGGTTTCAAATTTTGACCCAAGACCAACAATTTCGGGGAGGGGTAAGTCGATTACATTGACCCCACTGAGTTCAACTGTTACTTATTTTATTGCTCCCAAAGGGATGAAAGGCAAAGTCAACGTCAGCAGAATTTGAACTCAGAACATAAAGATGGATGAAATGCTATTAAACATTTTACCTGGCATGCTAACGATTCTGCTAGCTTGCCACCTTAACCCTTTCATTACCAACCCAGCTGAAACCGGCTGTGGCTCTGAGTACAAATGTCTTGTTTTCATAAGTTTTGAATAAAAATCTTCCACCAAACCTTAGTCACAATTTATGTTCCTGACACTAGCTTAATGATAACCAAGTTATTTTACTAAATTCTTTGTTATATTTAAAGTAATTAAAAGAAACACAGAGCATCTCAAAATAAATACGGTAACGAAAGGGTTAATCATGAATTATATTGACCATGAAGTCATGCACTGATTATGATTCTGGAACCGTAGTTGCATTTGCAGGGCAGCAGAAAATTTCCAGCATTAGATTGTTCGTTATCTTCATGCCACTCATTTGTATGTTGCATTTAGACCTTATTGTAGATTTGCAAAGATCACTATGTTTCATGATTGCTTTTTATATTATCGTGTCATCAGCAGAACAGGTGAATATGAATGTGAGCATGTTGTGAGTATGCATTTACATTTAACCCTTTCATTACCAACTCGGCTGAAACCACCTCTGGCTCTGAATACAAATGTCCTGTTTTCATAAGTTTTGAATTCAAATCTTCCACCAAACCTTAGTCACAATTTATGTTCCTAGCACTAGCTTAATGATGACTAAGTAATTTTACTAAATTCTTTGTTATATTTAAAGTAATTGAAAGAAACACAGAGCATCTCATAATAAATACAGTAACGAAAGGGTTAAGCCACTGATGATGTTGTTGGAGTACCATAGCATTGCATCTCATCAAATACAAATAACATTAGTACCAAATTAGAAAAAAAATTACTGGCACCAATATTCTTGGTTAAATCTTTGAAGCTGGTGTCCCAGCATGGCTGCAATCCAATAGCCAGTAAAAGACTAAATGAATAAAAATAGATAAATATAACAGTTAATTTAATGGAATTATATATATCATTATAATAGCAACAATTACCTTATATCTATATATATGCTTGACATGACTGTATCTTTAATTACACACATACATATATATAGGCGCAGGAGTGGTTGTGTGGTAAGTAGCTTGCTTATCAACCACATGGTTCTGGGTTCAGTCCCACTGCGTGGCACCTTGGGCAAGTGTCTTCTACTATAGCCTCGGGCCGACCAAAGCCTTGTGAGTGGATTTGGTAGACGGAAACTGAAAGAAGCCCATTGTATATATGTATATATATATATATGTATGTGTGTGTATTTATGTGTTTGTGTTTGACCCCCCCCCCCCACATCGCTCGACAACTGATGCTGGTGTGTTTATGTCTCCGTAACTTAGCAGTTCGGCAAAAAACACTGATAGAATAAGTACTAGGCTTACAAAGAATAAGTCCTGGGGTCAACTTGCTTGACTAAAGGTGGTGCTCCAGCATGGCCACAGTCAAATGACTGAAACAAGTAAAAGAGTATATGACAAAAAACCTGCACTATGTGATTTTAGTAAGAGAAACATGTAAACTTCCAGAAGTGATATAATGAGACATCAATTTAATAATATTCCTTGCAATTTCTGTTCCATTGTTGACTTTATTGAACTCAAAGCAAAATATGCTCCTTTGTCACTTCCATTATGACTTTGAAATAATAACTGTTAAAATCGAAGTGCACTCTTCAAAACTTGCACCAAGAATAAATACAAGGTAAAATTACAACCTGCTTTTTTAACAAGTTGATGCAGGTAGTTTATCCCGTCTTCTGACATTTAGTTAATGCAATTGAAAAAACAGCATTATTTATGGGATGAGCCAATAATATATATTAAATATATATATATTATATATATATATATATAGAGAGAGAGAGAGAGAGGGAGAGAGAGTGTGTGTCAAAACAACTCTTAGTCATGTGAGAGCTCTATTCTAATGACTGATAAGGGAGACAAACTCCCTACGGCAAGTTAGACAGATATATTAGCACTGATTTCAGATTTGATTAATCTTCGTCAGTGACCTATTGCTCTGTCGCCAAGGGTTAAAAAACCTAATTCACCTTGTCAGTCTTATAGAGAAAATCACAGGAAACATTGACTGATTCCAAAAATGGTGCAGGGAAAATTATAAATTATTAACCCATTTTAACCCGGGTTAACCCTGTCGAAATTTTGAAGATAGTTATATAAAT